>NC_092338.1:98760000-99060000 GCF_046630445.1 Rutidosis leptorrhynchoides | reverse complement strand
TTGACATAAACTTCTTCTTACAGCTTCCCATTTAGAAATGCAGATTTAACACCCATCTGGAAAACCCTAAAGTTCATCTTAGCAGCATATGCCAAGAACAATCTGATAGCTTCCATCCTAGCCACTGGAGCATATGTCTCTCTATAATTCAATCCTTCTTCCTGTTTGAAACCTTGAGCTACCAATCTAGCTTTGTTTCTGATCACAATCCCATCTTCATCCATTTTATTTTTGAAAATCACTTGGTACCAATGATCTTTTTAGTTTCATCATCAGGTTGAGGTACCAAAGTCCAAACCTTATTCCTATCAAACTGGGAGATCTCTTCTTGCATAGCTCCTGCCCAGCTTGGATCTTTGATTGCTTCTTCAGGACATGTAGGTTCAATGGTAGATACAAAGTTTACATGCATACAAAAGTTGCTGGTTGCATGTCTTCTTGTTTTAACACCACTGGCCAGATGATAATGCTAAAAACAAACATATATTTCATAGCATTATCCCTCAAGAAAGACAAGCTTTTAGTTGCAATTGTTCTATTTACAAGTGATATTCGTTTAAATATTAAAAGGTGAAGACAAAAGACAGATTTGACGATTTGAAGACGCAAACGACCAAAAAGCTAAAAAGTACAAAGTACAATCAAAGTAGTTCAAATTATTGATGAGAAACGTCTAAAAGTTACAAGAGTACGAGCCGCGAAATGCAAAGTACAAGATATTAAATAGTACGAAAGGACGTTCGAAAATCCGGAACCGGGACATGAACCAACTATCAACGTGCGACGCAACGGAGCTAAAATGACAAGTCAACTATGCACATGAATATAATATAATATATAAATAATTCTTAAAATTATATATATATTATATATATATTAAAAACCGTCGACAAACAAGAAAACAAAAGCATGTGGTCTGATCCAGCTGGCCATGCGATCGCATGGCCTAGAAGCACAAAAGCTATGGATCACATGGAGTCCTGTAGCTGCCCACATTCTATAAATTGCATGAATTCTGGCCGAGTTTATTACATCTTTTTCTAATCTCTCTCTCACAAATATATATATATATATATATATATATATATATATATATATATATATATTTATATTTATAATTTTAATTTTAATTTAAGATTAATAATAATAAGGTTATGTTAGCAAATGTTTAAAGGTTGTAAGTCAAAATTCTGTCCGTGTAACGCTACGCTATTATTAATCATTGTAAGTTATGTTCAACCTTTTTAAATTAATGTCTCGTAGCTAAGTTATTATTATGCTTATTTAAATCTAAGTAATCATGATGTTGGACTAATTATTAAAGACGGGGTTATTGGGCTTTGTACCATAATTGGGGTTTGGACAAAAGACCGACACTTGTAGAAATTGGACTATGGACTATTAATGGGCTTTATATTTGTTTAACTGAATGATAGTTCGTTAATTTAATATAGAGATTTACAATTTGACGTATCTATAAATAACCATATACACTCGATCGGACACGATGGGCGGGATATTTATAAATACGAATAATCGTTCATTTAACCGGACACGGGAATGGATTAATAGTCAATGGACTCATTAAAATAGGGGTGGATTATATACAAGGACACTTGGCGTAATTGTTAACAAAGTATTAAAACCTTGGGTTACACGCAGTCGATATCCTGGTGTAATTATTAAACAAAGTATTAAGACCTTGTTACAGTTTAAGTCCCCAATTAGTTGGAATATTTGACTTTGGATATAAGAATAATTTGACGAGGACACTCTCACTTTATATTTATGACTGATGGACTGTTATGGACAAAAACCAGATGGACATATCGAATAATCTAGGACAAAGGACAATTAACCCATGGTAATAAATTAAAATTAACACGTCAAACATCATGATTACGGAAATTTAAATAAGCATAATTCCTTTATTTTATAACTTATCGCACTTTTAATTATCGTAATTTTTAATTATCGCAATTTTATTTACCGTCATTTTAATTATCGCACTTTAATTTATCGCACTTTAATTATTGTCATTTACTTTACGCTTTAAATTAAGTTATATTTATTTTTAATATTTTACATTAGGTTTTAACTACTACTTAAGACATAAAATCGACAACCGGTCATTAAACGGTAAAAACCCCCTTTTTACAATAATAATACTACTTATCTCTCTCTATATATTTATACAAATATAGTTTTAAAAATATAGCGTTAAACTTGGCAAGCTCCCTGCGAAACGAACCGGACTTACTAAAAACTACACTACTGTACGATTAGGTACACTGCCTATAGTGTTGTAGCAAGGTTTAGGTATATCCACTCTATAAATAAATAAATAACTTGTGTAAAATTGTATCGTATTTAATAGTATTTCGCAATAAAAATATAACTATTTCGTATACACCTCTGCGCATATCAAGTATTTTTGGCGCCGCTGCCGGGGAAACTTAACGCCGAAGCGAAACGCTATAAAATTTTTTTTTATTAAGTTTTAATTTCTTTTTGTAAAAATACATTTTAAATATTAAAAATACAAAAATATAAAAAGAAAAATAAAATATATATATATATTTAAAAGTTTGTTTAAAATTATAAAGTATTTTTATTTTTCTATTTTAGTTTTAAGATATAAGTTTTATTTAATTTATATAAATATTTTATTTAAATTAAAAACAGAAAAAAAATATATAAAAAGTAATCAGGCCACTACACTGTAGCAGCCCAACATCTGGCCTGGATCCACGAACCATGCGATCGCATGGAAAATTAACTCTCAACTCATGCGATCGCATGAGCTGAGGTGACAGACCTGTAACCTTTGACTGTCGATTAGGGTTAAGTTATTAATTATTATTATTAATTAATTAGTAATTAGGGTTTATATATAATAATAATTAGTTTTAGTTTTATTTAATTTGAATTTTTAAGTTTTTCATTAGTTTTATTAATTATAAGTTAATACTTTTATAAAATAATAATATAAAAATAATATTTTTGTAAAATTGTATTTTTATCAATTTAGTTTATTTTTGTATTTTGTATTTTTCTTATTTATCGTTTAATTCGTAATTCATAATATTTATCGTTCGTAATTAGTTTTAAACTTAGTATTTTGCCGTAGTTATTTTATATTTCTCGATTCTTAGACTTTTCCGTAAAATCTTTTAAGTGCTTTTTCTTTAGATTAAGATTTAGGCGCTTTAAAATTTTACGACGTTGCTTATCGCTTTAGTTTTAAATAAATTTTAGTGCCTTTTTAAGTTATTGCCGTTTTGGATATAGAATTCCTTTTAAGCTTTAATACCTTTAGACGTAACTTTTAATATTTAATTTTTAGACTTTTAAGTTTCGACATTTTTCTTTCTTATTTTTATTTTTCGACCTTTTATTTTTCGACGTTTTTCGACGCACTCTTTTTTTTCTTTTCTTATTTCTCGACGCTCTAGTTTTTAGGACATAGAATTTTCTATTTCTTCTCTACAATTTCAAAACGAAAAATTATTTTAAGTGGTTAAATTGATAGACATCCAAAATTTTCTGATTCGTAGTAATAGTTGGATTTGTTAATGGCGAGTTGTGGGCTTCCGATTTAAAGGGTCCTGGCTACCTGCTGCATCTATTGGCTATTCGAAACGAGGGCAAAATCAGAAAAGTCTATTAATTTGATAACTTATATAATTTTTATCTTTTATAACTAATAGGATATTCAGTGAATGCACTGAGCAAAACGTTCACCACCTTTCATACGTTCACCACCTGTAACCAGATCAAGACATTTAGCCAATATTGTCGCCGTTGATTTTTCTTTAGAATCATCATCTAGTCGACCAAGTACTCCAATTCAAATTTCCGATAATCCATTTTTTGAACCCGACCTCACAATTGAGAATCCGGAGGATATTCAAGGACAATTCAGAGATCCTGAACTACTAATCATTCCTCCTGAACCACAAATCACTCATCCAGAGATTATCGAGGAAGAAACCATTAAGTCAGAATCCTCTAGTGATTCAGATTCAACAAATTCAATCATGGAAAATCTGGAACCTCTAAGTATGGAAGACCGAATGAGAGCTAAACGCACTGGTCAAGGTCATGCAATTACTCAACCAGACATTAATGCGCCAGATTATGAAACCAAAGGACAAATCCTACACATGGTAACTAATCAATGCCAATTTAGTGGTGCACCGAAGGAAGATCCAAATGAACATCTTCGAACCTTTAATAGGATCTGTACTCTATTTAAAATCCGAGAAGTGGAGGATGAACAGATATATCTCATGTTATTTCCCTGGACTTTAAAGGGAGAAGCCAACGATTGGTTAGAATTGTTACCTAAAGGGGCGATTGATACATGGGATGTCTTAGTTGAAAATTTTCTTAAACAATTCTTTCCGGCATCTAAAGCCGTGAGACTTCAAGGAGAAATTGTTACGTTCACGCAAAAGCCAAATGAAACTCTATATGAGGCATGGACAAGATTTAGAAAGTTGTTAAGAGGATGTCCGCAACATGGTTTAGACACTTATCAAATAGTACAAATATTCTATCAAGGATGCGACATCACTACACGAAAAGACATCGATATAGCAGCTGGTGGTTCCATTATGAAGAAAACTGCAACCGAAGCTTACAAAATTATTGATAACACTGCTTCCCACTCACATGAGTGGCATCAAGAAAAAGATATCGTTAGATCATCTAAAGCAGCTAGAGCCGATTCTAGCCATGACTTTGATTCATTTTCGCAAAGATAGATGCTGTCGAGAGACGAATGGAAAAGATGACTAAAGATACTCACTCTAAACGAATTAGTTGTAAGCAATGTGGAGGACCACATTTAACAAAAGATTGTATCAGTATTGAACAAACAATGGAACAAAGAGAGAATGTTTCATACATGAACTAAAGGCCTGAAAATAATTATCAGAATAATTATCAACCGCCAAGACCAAACTACAATCAAAACCAGAATTATAACCGAAATGTTCCATACAACAACCAACAAGGTCCTAGCAATCAACAAGTATCTAATAATACTTACAACCAGCAAAGACCTATTTTTCCAAATAAACCACTACAAACCGATGATAAAAAGACAAATTTAGAAGATATGATGTCAAAGCTAGTTGAATCTCAAACTCAGTTTTTCACATCTCAGAAACAAACAAATGAACAAAATGCTCAATCATTTAGAAATCAACAAGCTTCAATCCAAAATCTGGAACAAGAAGTAAGCAACCTAGCAAGATTGATAGGTGAAAGAAAACCGGAGAGTCTACCTAGCGATACAAATACTAACCCCCGAAATGAAACAGCCAAAGCCATTATCACAAGAAGTGGTATTACACTTAAACCACCTGAAATACCTGTAATTTCTGATGACTCTATTCCGACTACACAGGCACCACAGCTTGAGCAAGAGAATGAAACAGAATCGGTAGTTGAAAAGGTTAATGAAGATAACACAGTTAAGGCTAAACCTTATGTTAAACCATACCAACCACCGCTTCCTTACCCGAGTAAAATGAGAAAAGAAAGACTTGAAGCCGAGCAATCTAAATTCTTGGATATGTTTAAACAAATAAATGTCAATCTTCCTTTCATTGATGTGATTTCAGGAATGCCTAGATATGCTAAATTTCTGAAAGATCTAATCACAAATAGAAAGAAAATGGAAGAACTCTCGGCTGTTACAGTGAATGCTAATTGTTCTGCAGTGCTGTTGAATAAGATACCAGAAATACTTTCAGATCCAGGAAGTTTCACAATTCTATATTTTCTGGGTAGTCTTAGTTCAATAGAAGCATTGGCAGACTTAGGTGCTAGTATAAATTTAATGACGTATTCACTATACGCTAAACTAGACCTTGGAGAATTGAAACCAACACGAATAAGCATACAACTAGCCGATCGATCAGTAAAATATCCTAGAGGGATAATGGAGAACATGCTAGTTAAAGTTGGTACTTTAGTATTTCCAGTAGATTTTGTTATTCTGGACATGGAAGAAGATTCTCGAGTTCCTCTCATATTAGGAAGACCATTCTTAAACACAGCAAAACAATAATAGACGTGTTTGGTAAGAAACTGACCCTAAGTATAGAGGACGAGTGACGTGGTAGCGGAGTGGTATAAAATAGTTATTAATTTTAGCAGAAAATACTATTAAATACGATACAATTTTACACAAGATATTTATTTATTTATAGAATGGATATACTTAAACCTTGCTACAACACTTATAGGCAGTGTACCTAATCGTACAGTAGTGTAGTTTTTAGTAAGTCCGGTTCGTTCCACAGGGAATCTTTTTTAAACAAAGCTCAACGCTATATTAGTTTACTTTTATAAAAATACAAATATATATATAAGTAATATTATTATTATAAAGGGGGGTTTTTACCGTTTAATGACTGGTTTGTCGATTTTAAAACTTTAGTCGCAGTTAAAACCAAATGTAAAATATTAAAAATAAATACAAGACTTAAATTAAAGCGTAAAGTAAATAACGATAATGAAATTGCGAATAATAAAAGTGCGATAAAATAAACTTGCGATAATTAAAGAGTACGATAATTAAAAGTGCAATTAAATAAAATAACAATAAAAATGCGATAATTAGAAGTGCAATTAAATATAAAATAAAATAAATTAAATATGAAATAAAAGAATTATGCTTATTTAAACTTCCGTAATCATGATGTTTGACGTGTTGATTTTTGTTTTATGCTCATGGGTTAATTGTCCTTTGTCCTGGATTATTTAATATGTCCGTCTGGTTTTTGTCCATAACAGTCCATCAGTCATAAATATAAAATGCGAGTGTCCTCGTCAAATTATCCTTATACCCGAAGTTAAATATTCCAACTAATTGGGGACTTAAACTGTAACAAGATTTTAATACTTTGTTTAATAATTACACCAGGATGTCGACTGAGTGTAACCCAAGGTTTTAATATTTTGTTATCAATTATACCAAGTGTCCTTGTACATAATTTCACCCCTGTTTTAATTATTCTAGTGGCTATTAATCCATTCCCGTGTCCGGTTAAATGAACGATTATTCGTTGGTATAAATACCCCGCCCATCGTGTCCGATCGAGTGTATATGGTAATTTATAGGGACGCCCAATTGTAAATCTTTATATTAACATTAACAAACTATCATTTAGTTAAACAAATATAAAGCCCATTAATAGCCCATAGTCTAATTTCCACAAGTGTCGTTCTTTTGTCCAAACCCCAATTATAGTACAAAGCCCAATTACCCAATTTTAGTAATTAGCCCAACATCATGATTACTTCGTTTTAAATAAGCATAATAATAACTTAGCTACGAGACATTAATGTAAAAAGGTTGAACATAACTTAAAATGATTAAAAATAGCGTAGCGTTACACGGACAGAATTTCGACTTACACCCTTACAATATTCGCTAACATACCCTTATTATTAGAATTATAATTAAAATTAAAATTAAAATATAAATTATAAATATAAATATATCGTATGAATGAGGGAAAAAAAAAGATGATATTTTACGATCAGAATGCGCGAGCTTTATAGGGGGTTTCTGAATTTGGGGCTCCGCGACTCGCGGCCTTTTTGGCCTTCAAACTCCGCGAGTCACGGAGTTTACTTTTACAGCTCAGAGGAGTTTGGCTCTTTGTTTACCGACGGTTTAAATATAAATATAATATATTAAATAATTATAAGAATTATTTAAATATTATATTATATTTATGTGAATAGTTGACTTGTAATTTTTAGTCCGTTGCGTCGAGCGTTGAGAGTTGACTCTGGTCCCGGTTCCGGATTTTCGAACGTCCTTGCGTACAATTTAATATCTTGTACTTTGCGTTTTGAATCTTGTACTCTTGTAATTTCAAGACGTTTCTTATCAATAATTGGAACCTCTTTGATTGTCTTTTGTACTTTTGAGCTTTTTGGTCGTTTGCGTCTTCAATTCGTCGAATCTGTCTTTTGTCTTCACCTTTTATTATTTAAACGAATATCACTTGTAAATAGAACAATTACAACTAAAAGCTTGTCTTTCTTGAGGAATAATGCTATGAAATATATGTTCGTTTTTAGCATTATCAAATATTCCCACACTTGAGCGTTGCTTGCCCTCAAGCAATATCGTCTTGAAATACTAGAATCACTTCTTTATTCTTCACACTTTGTACATCAGTGATTTCTATACGGTGGTATGAACAATGGTAGTAACGATATGGTTTACAGTCCCACATGACTATAAAAATTTAGATCCATTAAGGAAATTGGATCTTTATGAAAACATTTGATCTTTTGAAAATTAAATCTAGTTTTTACCCTAGATAAGTTTTCCGGAATAACCCTTTACCGGTGTTTGCAAAATATTTTTGTGGGTTTGGTGGGTTTCAGATTTGAAAATTTTAGCTCAAAACTTATGGTTTTGTGTCACCCACTTGCTAACCTTGTATTTGGAAAGCAACACGTCCAGTTTACTTGTCCCGTATATTACCTTTCGGTAAACTACCGTCCGATTGTAAAGGAAAGCGTTGAACAAGCAACTGTTAAGGCAATGTCCCCTGACATGCTTTTAATTATGGTCTATAACGTGTCGGACGCAATTACTATCCTTGGTAGGAGCAATAGTAAAGCTCACCCTTATAATTTTTCGGTATGGCACAAGGTCCTGTCTTTGACCATGCTATGCAACCACCGTTCTTACGGTTGACACCCGATTTGGTTCAGGTGACCTAATGAATTCCAGGTGAATTCCTAGGATTTTACGTTCAATGGTAATGAACGCATTGAAAATAGGGTTTTCAGAAAACAAATCGGTTTGTAATTTTGATCAAAATATTTTCTCGTTCAAGCTCGAGTTTAGATATCATTGAATTCCATGAGTTTGTAATTCTCAATCTTTAAGGTCAATCTCTAGGATTGAGTAATATCAGGCTTAAAAGCTGATTTTTTAATCTTTAAGGAGATTATCCTTTCTGGGGATCTGATTCATTAGTCTTATCCAGCTAATTTGTATGGTGCCCCCCCATTGTACAAGATAAATCCTTCTCATGGTTAGGATAAATCTGACCACTTGGCGACCCTGTTTAATGCTGAGGTCCGTGGATTTCCTGCTGATTTTAGTGATGACTTTTCTAGATTTTTCGTCAACCTATAGCTGGTCTGGACGACAACTTCATGACCTAAATCAAGAAGCGCGTGTCTTTTTCGGAAGACTTTACTTCCTTTTAATGATGGAATTGATTCATCGTGTAGATCCATCTTTTCTTTTCTTTCATCGGGTAAAACAGTTTAGTTTAGTTCAAAGCAAAAGTATTTTCAGTTATTTGTTACAGATATATGTGACATATGTTTAAGATAACTTGGTAAATTTTCCCACACTTGGCTTTTATTTTCCTTTTTATCGTCCTCTATTCCATTTTAAATGAATTTTAACATTTTGGTTTGTTTCTCAATTTATGTCCTTTCCGAGGTAACAATAATTTCGGTGTTAAAACCTAGTTTTATCGTTCATAAATATGTATAAACATGATTTTGAGTTCATTTAATTGAAAATTTTAAAATTTTTTACTAGAATTGGGTAGTCAGTATATAAGACTAGGGCTGTTCTTTATTATCAGAGAGCACTAGATTCTAATACAACTACTGCTTTACTAGTATTTTTAATGGTAACCAAGTGTATAAAGTAAAAAAATTTAAAATTCGAAAGAATTTAACCCCTTCCCACACTTAAGATCTTGCAATGCCCTCATTTGCAAGAAATCAGGAATAATTTCAATTATTGAGGGTGATTTGTGTGAAAATGATTAAATTTTTACCAAAGTTTCCAAATATATTGGTGTTTGTTTGCTGAATGATAAATGGTGCACATCATTTGTTCATTCCGTCTTGTCGTTATTTCACATATATTTTGCATCTTGTCGTCAAAATTAGTTGCTTTTGCTGAACTTAATGCCAGTCTTTGAAAATGCGTTGTTTTACACTGTTGTGTACATAAGATAAACTGCAAACATATATACATATTTTTGAAGTTTGGTATATTACTCCACATTCAAAAATTATTAAAATCTAAGAATAAAAGTTAGATAATTATAAAAATGATTACAATATTAACAAAAGTATTAAACGTATCAATAATTACAAATTACAAAAAAAAAAAAAAAAAAAACTAAATATACTAGGGATGATACTGGTACCAATAGGGGTTCCAGGCATAACCATAGGTGCTATAGAATGCTTCGGCAGGGTTATACGTAGGATATGGTGGCTGCATCTCTATAGACCAGGGAGGGAAGATGGGTTTCGGTGTAGGAATATAGTTTCTACCTATATGTTGGCAATGAGCTATGATTTGGTTCTGATGAACTTGCCAATCTTCAAATGCTCTCTGTCTAGCATTTTCGTATTCCTGAGAAGCTATAAACCTTTGCATTTCTTGCATCTCATTCCCCCCTCCTACATTACCTTGCTGTTGGTTTCTCTCCACCTGTGGATGTCTACCATGGTATCGTACTGCGGCGTTATTTCGCCTCTTCAAAACTTTCGCACCATGGTATACATTTAAACCTATAGTATCGCGGGGTTCTGGTTCTTCTACTAATAATCCCCCCCGACTTATATCCACACCGAGATATTCACCAATCAAAGTAATAAAAATACCACCTCCTATTATGCTATGCGGTCGCATCCCCCGAACCATAGCTGATAAATAATAACCCACACAATACGGTATACTTACAGCGCTTTGTGGGTCTCGAATACACATATGGTAAAACAAATCCTGTTCATTTACTTTTTCCTTGTTCTTACCCCTTTGTGTAATCGAATTAGCTAAAAACCTATGTATCACTCTTAATTCGGCTCTATCTATATCCAAATAAGAGTAATTTCCCCCTTTGAAACGGTGATGGCTTGTCATTTGACTCCACACACCGTGTGTATCAAAATTTTCATCTATCTTTCTACCGTTTAGTATCAATCCTCTACAATCGGCAGACGCTAACTCCTCAGGCGTATATATACGTAAAGCCTGAGCCATGTCCAGTAAAGACATGTGGCGCATCGAGCCGCCTAACAAAAATCTAATAAAAGAACGATCGGTTAAACTAGCTACCCGATCATTCAACTCTATACTACATAACAATTCTTCACACCATACTTTATATACAGGTCTACGCATGGTGAATAAACGTACCCAGTCATTAAAAGAAGAATTACCATACCTCTGTACAAGTAATTCCCTAATTGGCCCGGCCAATTCTACAGCTTCTAAGGGTCCCCATTCTATGACCCTCGGTACCTCAACAACCTTAGAATGAAGAGTATGCAAACCCCTTTGATATTTTGGATAATCTATCCAAAGTCTGTCAAATCTCAGGTTCGGGTGCAACTCTTCCAAGTGCATATCGGAAAAGGTCATGACTGGATGAGGTATATCCTGCTTGTAGTAGTTATCCACCTCCTGTTGTTCCACATTCTCAGCAGGAGCATTGCGGGCTTGGGATGAAGATTCACCCCTTTCAGTCTGCAAAACACATCAAACACAAATTTTGTTCATCCAAATTTTCATTAGTGTCAGCAAAATCATCAATCAAAATAATTACAATGACATTATCAATTTATATCAAACTTAAGCTCATTTTCACATTTTTATCAAATTTACACTTTTTCAAATAAGCATATACGAAAATGTTCGCCAAGTTCATAAGCATTCAACTCAAATAACATGTCAAAATAATCATTACTAGCAATTAAACAAGTTTCAAATGGCATTATCTTTCAAAAATCAAGTTCATGAATTTTAGACTTGAAAAAGTCCACTTTAATTCTCAAAATCATGTTTAGGCTCAAAGTTTGGATCATTTAACTACCTAAACATGTTACACTACTTAATTTAGCAACAATTCATGACAAAAATCGGCCATAACCTGTTTATATCAAAAAGCCCCAAATTGCTCAAGAACACAAACCCTAGATTATTCAAAATTTGAAGTTTAAGGCTTCTAATCATGTTAAATAGCATCAATCTAGGTTATACAAGCATAATACATAAACAATTTAAGCATAATTACACTAAAAAGCATCAAAATCAAATTGGGAAAAAAATTGCTCAAGAACACCAAATTTCGGATTAAATGGTGTTTAGGTGTAGAAATTTACCATTTTTCTTGAGTAATTCCTAGATAGCATCCTTCTCAACATGATTTTAGTAAAAAAATTTGGCGATTAACGGTTAAAAATTGTGATTTTTGGGGGTGTTTTTCGTGTTTTTGCTGCAGTATGTTCGCAGTTTTTTCTGTGGGTTTTGTGTGGAATGAGCTGGTTCAGCTCTTATTTTTTTTCTGTAATCCGGTCCTCCCGCGAGTCGCGGGGATTAACCCTCCAAACTCCGCGAGTCGCGGAGTTTGGTAATTTTTTTTTTTTTTTTAAACTTTAACTTATTAAAACAATTAAGTAATTAATTTTAAAATTTTGTTTCCCTTGTTATTTAGGACGAGGTCGTTTCGGATCGATGTCCTAGTCCGTCCCTCGACAAAATTTTAAAATTTGTCTTTTTGTAGCGATTGTTTTAAAAGCTAAGATTTTTGGTTTTTTTAATGTTTTTGGCATACTTTAATTCAATAAGATTAAAAATAATGATAGTAAAAGTTCTCGTCCCTCTCTCGGGTAAAGCAATTTCGGTTCAAAGACCTAGTCTTCAACTTACGACGAATTTTAAAAATCATATTTTTAACTTAATGAGATAAAGTAAATTTTTGTTTTTAAATTCACACAACTTAAATATGAAATTCAAAATTAATATTAAAAATTCACACTAAACTTAAAATTTAAAATGCATAAAATTAAAAATTTATATTTTAAAAATTCACACCAAACTTAATTTAAAAATTCATATTATAAATTCACACCAAACTTATATTAATTTTTCAAATATTTACAATTTTAAATATATTATTTTTACAAAGTTTACAATATTAATTTAAGATTTAAATATTAATTTTAAAAACATGGTAAAAATAAAATTTAAAATCTTTTTGTCTTTTTATCCCACTTTAATCAATCAAATATTATCAAAAATATGCGCCCCTCTTTTCGGTATAGTAATTTCGGTTCCAAAACCTAATTTAACTCATGACGAATTTTTGAAATATTTTGGGTTGATTGATTAAAGATATTTATACCTTAAGAATAAACGTTAAATTTCGCAGTGATGTAATAAATTTTTGAATGATATCAATAATTTCGGTCGCCAAACCTAATTTTATTCAATACTAATTTAATACTTTTTAGCGAACAAATTAGCGTTTATTATCAAAAGGTTAAAAATAAAAATAAAAATAAAAACTGTACAGACATACCTGTGAAATAGATTTCTTAGTTATATGATCTATCCCATTCATAAGATAGTCGGTTTAATTGGTTTTCCATGGCTACATAGGCATAACCTCGAGCATTCAGTGTCTTTTCTTCTAAACATATGAACGCTCCGTCTCTGCATAAAGTAACAAATTCGGTATTTGAATAGGTTTGATTATTTGAACATTTACCTCCATGTGACCATTTTCCGCATTTGTGACATCTTTCTAGGTGTCGTGCTCTTCTTTTCGCTGCGGATTTTGATTTTCCTTTACCAAATTGTAACTTATTATCTTCGCATCTGGATTCTTTTCTAACTCCGTCCATTCTTTCTATGATTACTGATACTATTTCACTTGGTAGAATGTCATTATTTCTTTTAGTGATCAAAGCGTGTAGCATTAGACCATGGTTTAGTTCACAGGCAGTCTTCATTTTGTAAAAACCTAAAAAAATAAAAATTCAGAATGGGGGGAGAAGACTAGTTCTTTAGGGTCTGCTAGGGAAAGACCATTCGGGTTCCATTTTCGAGAACTACACGAAAACAGACAATCTAACTCTAACAGAAATACATATTATCCTTTAAAGACTTGATTCTCCCCACACTTAGTTAGCTGTGGTGTCGAAATTGTGATTAACTTCGTTGTCGACTTCCATTGGTCCATGTATGTAATGTTTAACTCTGTGACCATTAACTTTAAATTCCATCCCATTTGAATTTATTAATTCTATCGTTCCGTATGGGAAAACTCTTTTGACTATGAATGGTCCAGACCATCTTGATTTCAATTTTCCAGGAAATAGCTTGAATCGTGAATTGAAAAGAAGAACTCTGTCTCCTTCTTTAAATTCTTTTGAACTTCTGATTCTTTTATCATGCCATTTCTTCGTTCTTTCTTTATAGATTAACGAATTTTCGTATGCTTCATGTCTTAATTCTTCTAATTCGTTTAGTTGACTTAATCGTAGACGTCCGGCTTCATGTAAATCAAGATTACATGTTTTCAAAGCCCAAAATGCTTTGTGTTCAATTTCTACTGGAAGATGACATGCTTTTCCATAAACAAGTCTAAAAGGTGTGGTTCCAATTGGAGTTTTGTAGGCTGTTCTAAAAGCCCAGAGTGCATCCTCCAATTTAATGGACCATTCCTTCGTATTTGATCCTACGGTTTTCTCTAGAATACGTTTTAAAGCTCGGTTGGTATTTTCAACTTGTCCACTTGTTTGTGGATGATATGCGGTGGAGATTTTATGAGTTACTCCATATCTTTTAAGAACTTTCTCAAGTTGATTATTACAGAAATGAGTACCCCGATCACTTATTAAAGCTTTCGGTGTTCCAAACCTTGCAAAAAGACGTTTTAAAAAGTTGACTACAACTCGTGCATCGTTAGTTGGGAGAGCTTGTGCTTCCGCCCATTTAGATACATAATCAATGGCTACGAGTATATATAGATTATTATGAGATTTTGGAAATGGACCCATAAAGTCAATACCCCAAATGTCAAATACTTCACATACTTGGATGACATTTTGTGGCATTTCATCACGTTGACTTATTTTTCCGGCCCTTTGACATGCATCACAGGATTTGCAAAGAAGGTGTGCGTCTTTGTAAATTGTAGGCCAATAGAATCCAGCATCATAAACTTTTCTTGCTGTTAGTTGAGGCCCATAATGCCCTCCTGTTGGTCCTGTGTGACAATGGTTTAATATTTTACTAGCTTCATCTCCAAATACACATCGGCGTATTATTCCATCGGGACAACTTTTAAACAGATGTGGATCTTCCCAGAAATAGTGTTTTATATCACTGAAGAATTTCTTTCGTCTTTGGTACGATAATCCTTTTTTCAAGGAATCCACATACTAAATAATTTGCATAGTCTATAAACCATGGGATTTCTTTATAATCTATCTTCAATAGATATTCATCAGGAAAGTTGTCTTGTATGGCCGATTCATTTAGAACTTCTAACTCAGGATTTTCAAGACGAGAAAGATGATCAGCGGCGAGATTTTCTGCTCCTCTTTTATCTCGGATTTCAATATCAAACTCTTGTAAGAGTAAGATCCAACGGATTAATCTTGGTTTAGCATCTTGTTTTGAAAATAAGTATCTAAGAGCAGAATGGTCGGTATAGACCACCGTTTTTGCTAGAACGAGATATGATCGAAATTTGTCAAAAGCAAATACAATAGCAAGGAGTTCTTTTTCAGTAGTTGTATAGTTCGTTTGTGCTCCTTGTAATGTCTTACTAGCATAATATATAGGTTGAAATTGTTTTTCAATCCTTTGTCCTAAAACGGCTCCCATTGCAAAATCACTTGCATCGCACATTAGTTCAAATGGTAGATTCCAATTTGGTGTTATCATGATCGGCGCATTAGTGAGTTTCTCTTTAAGAATATTAAAAGATTTGATACACTCATCTGAAAAGATGAATGGAGCATCCTTTTCTAGGAGTTTATTCATAGGAGTGGCAATTTTAGAAAAATCTTTTATGAAACGTCGGTAAAAACCGGCATGCCCTAGAAAACTCCTAACTCCTCTAATATTGGTGGGATGTGGAAGTTTAGAAATTACATCTACTTTAGCTCTATCCACTTCAATTCCTTCTTTTGAAATTTTATGACCAAGAACGATGCCTTCTTTAACCATGAAATGGCATTTCTCCCAATTAAGAACTAGATTTGATTGTTCACATCTAATTAGCATTCGTTCCAGATTAACTAGACATGATTCAAATGTATCACCGAAGACTGAAAAGTCATCCATGAAAACTTCCATGCATTCTTATATCATGTCGTGAAAAATCACCATCATACACCTTTGAAAGGTTGCAGGGGCGTTGCAAAGTCCAAATGGCATGCGTTTGTAAGCAAAAGTACCATAAGGGCACGTGAATGTGGTTTTCTCTTGATCTTCGGTTGCTATTGGAATTTGAAAATATCCGGAAAATCCATCTAGAAAACAATAGTAACTATTTCCGGCTAATCTTTCCAACATTTGATCTATAAAAGGTAAGGGAAAGTGATCTTTTCTGGTGGCGTCATTTAATTTTCTATAATCAATACACACACGCCAACCTGTTACAGTCCTAGTAGGAATAAGCTCATTTTTCTCATTTGTAATGACAGTCATGCCACCCTTCTTAGGTACGCATTGAACTGGGCTTACCCATGGACTATCAGAAATTGGATATATCAAACCTGCATCTAGCAGTTTAATAATCTCTTTCTTAACTACATCTTGCATATTAGGATTTAGTCTTCGTTGGCGTTGCACATACGTTTT
The DNA here is from genome assembly GCF_046630445.1 of Rutidosis leptorrhynchoides. Classification (NCBI taxonomy): domain Eukaryota; kingdom Viridiplantae; phylum Streptophyta; class Magnoliopsida; order Asterales; family Asteraceae; genus Rutidosis; species Rutidosis leptorrhynchoides. Next base: position 99,043,319 of record NC_092338.1, on the reverse strand, counting down.
ATGACCTTCTTCCATAAAGATTTTATGTGTGCAATACGAAGGACTTATTCCTTTAATATCATGAATCTTCCATGCAATGGCTGGTTTATGAGCTTTCAACACAGAAATGAGTTGTGATTTCTCATTTTCAGTAAGAGAAGACGATATTATTACAGGTAATTCAGATTCACCATGTAAATAAGTGTATTCCAAATGGTTTGGAAGTGGTTTTAACTCTAATTTTGGAGGTTCTTCTATCGATGATTTATATCGATATCTGTCTTCTTCTTTTAGCATTTGAATTTCTTCTGTTGTTGGTTCATATCCATTAGCTATAAGTGTAGCTAACATTTCAGCTTCATCAATTGGTTCATTACCTTCTCCTAAAGAACATTCTCCTGTTCCTTGTAATTCTGGAAATTCTTCTAATAATTCTGCATGTGCATCTATAGTTTGAATATAATAACATGTATCATCTGCAGATTGTGGTTGTTGCATTGCTCTATCAACTGAAAAGGTAACACTCTCATCCTCTATACTTAGGGTCAATTTCTTACCGAACACGTCTATCATTGCTTTAGCCGTGTTTAAGAATGGTCTTCCTAATATGAGAGGAACTTGAGAATCTTCTTCCATGTCCAAAACAACAAAATCTACTGGAAATACTAAAGTACCAACTTTAACTAGCATGTTCTCCATTATCCCTCTAGGATATTTTATTGATCTATCGGCTAGTTGTATGCTTATTCTGGTTGTTTTCAATTCTCCAAGGTCTAGTTTAGTGTATAGTGAATACGGCATTAGATTTATACTAGCACCTAAGTCTGCCAATGCTTCTATTAAACTAAGACTACCCAGAAAACATGGAATTGTGAAACTTCCTGGATCAGATAATTTTTCTGGTATCTTATTCAACAGCACTGCTGAACAATTAGCATTCATAGTAACAGCCGAGAGTTCTTCCATTTTCTTTCTATTTGAAATTAGATCTTTCAAGAATTTAGCATATCTAGGCATTCCTGAAATCACATCAATGAAAGGAAGATTTACATTTATCTGTTTAAACATATCTAAGAATTTGGATTGCTCGGCTTCAAGTTTCTCTTTCTTCATTTTACTCGGATAAGGAAGTGGTGGTTGATATGGTTTAACATAAGGTTTATCCTTAACTGTGTTATCTTCATTAACCTTTTCAACTACCGGTTCTTTTTCCTTATCTTGATCAGGTTGTGGTTCTTGTGGAGTAGGAATAGTTTCATCAGAAGTTACAGGTATTTCCGGTGGTTTAAGTGTTGTACCACTTCTTGTGGTAATGGCTTTAGCTGTTTCACTCCTGGGGTTAGCATTTGTATCACTAGGTAGACTTCCCGGTTTTCTTTCACCTATTAACCTTGCTAGGTTACTTACTTCTTGTTCCAGATTTTGAATAGAAGCTTGTTGATTTCTAAATGCTTGAGCATTTTGTTCATTGGTTTGTTTATGAGATGTGAAAAACTGCGTTTGAGTTTCAACTAGCTTCGTCATCATATCTTCTAAATTCGGCTTTTTATCATCGGTTTGTTGTGGTGGTTTGTTTTGAAAATTCGGTCTTTGCTGATTGTAATTATTATTGGATACTTGTTGATTGCTAGGACCTTGTTGGTTATTGTATGGAATATTTCGGTTATAATTCTGGTTTTGATTGTAAATCGGTCTTGGCGGTTGATAATTATTCTGATAATTATTTCCAGGCCTTTGGTTTATGTATGAAATATTCTCTCTTTGTTCCATTGTTAATTCAATACTGAGACAATCTTTTGTCAAATGTGGTCCTCCACACTGCTCACAACTAATTCGTATTGAGTGAATATCTTTAGTCATCTTTTCCATTCGTCTCTCCACAGCATCTATCTTTGCGGAAATGGAATCTAAGTCATGGCTAGAATCGGCTCTAGCTGCTTTAGATGATCTAACGACATCTTTTTCTTGGTGCCACTCATGTGAGTGGGAAGCAGTGTTATCAATAATTTTGTAAGCATCAGTTTCGGTTTTCTTCATAATAGAACCACCAGCTGCTATATCTATGTCTTTTCTTGTAGTGATGTCGCATCCTTGGTAGAATATTTGTACTATTTGACAGGTGTCTAAACCATGTTGTGGACATCCTCTTAACAACTTTCCATATCTTGTCCACGCCTCATATAGAGTTTTATTTGGTTTCTGTGTAAACGTAACAATTTCTGCTTGAAGTCTTACGGCTTTAGATGCAGGAAAGAATTGTTTAAGAAATTTTTCAACTAAAACGTCCCATGTATCAATCGCCCCTTCAGGTAACGATTCCAACCAATCTTTGGCTTCTCCCTTTAAAGTCCAGGGAAATAACATGAGATATATCTGTTCATCCTCCACTTCTCGGATTTTAAATAGTGTGCAGATCCTATTAAAGGTACGTAGATGTTCATTTGGATCTTCCTTCGGCGCACCACTAAATTGGCATTGATTAGTCACCATGTGTAGAATTTGTCCTTTGATTTCATAATCTGGCGCATTAATGTATGGATGAGTAATTGCGTGACCTTGGCCAGTGCGTTTAACTCTCATTCGGTCTTCCATACTTAAAGGTTCCAGATTCTCCATAATTGAATTTGTTGAATCGGTATCACTAGATGATTCTGATTTAATGGTTCGTTCCTCAACAATCTCTGTTTGAATAATTGGTGGCTCCGGAGGAAAGTTTAATGGTTCAGGATCTACGAACCGTTCCTGAATATTCTCCGGATTCTCAATTGTGAGGTCGGGTTCAAAAAATGGATTATCGGAAATTTGAACTGAAGTACTTGGTCTACTGGATGACGATTCTAAAGAAAAATCAACGGCGGTTATATTTGCTAAATGTCTTGATCTAGTTACAGGTGGTGAACGTACAAAAGGTGGTGAACGTCTTACTCGGTGCATTCACTGAATATCCTATTAGTTTTTAAAAGGAAAGAAAAATTATAATAAGTTATCCAATCAATAGACTTTTCTGATTTTGCCCACGTTTCGAATAGCCAAAAGATGCAGCAGAGGGGCAGGATTCGTTTGGTCTCAATATAATTGAGGACTGTTTGGCTCCAATAACCCGGTCCACGTACAAATCCAACTATTACTACGAACCAGAAAATTTTGATGTCTATCAATTTAACCACTCAAAATAAATTTTTGTAATTTTAAGAAATTTAGATAAGAAGTAGAATAAAAATCTATGTCCTAAAAACTAGAATAGCGAGAAATAAGAAAGAAAAAGAGTTCGTCGGAAAAAGGTTGAAAAAGAAAAATGGTTGAAAAAATAAAAGGTGACGGAAAAATAAAAGAAACTTATAAAAACTTAAAAATACTTGACTAACCTAACCTTATTACTACAACTAACTTAAAATTATAATCGCAAATTGAAATTACTAATTGGAATGATAATTGGTACATAGGTAAAAGTCGTCTAAAAATATTAAAGCTTACAAGAAAAACTAAATCCCAAATGGAAATAACTTAAAAAGAAACTAAAACTTAAAAAGGCGTCGCAAAATTCTAAAGCACCTAAATCTTAGTCTAAAGAAAAAGCACTTAAGGAATTTTACGGCAAAGACTAAAAATCTAGGAGTAAAATTAACTATAGCAAAGACTAAGTTTAAAACTAAATATGAGCTAAAAATACAAATATTACGCTAAAACAATTAAAAAGAGACAAAATATAAAAATATACAAAAAGTTGTAAAAAGTACAATTTTTATAAAAATATTATTTTTTATATTATTTATTTAATAAAACTACTAATTTTACAATTTAATTAAACTAATTAAACAAAATATAAAATAAATAAAAAGTAAAACTAAAATTAAAACTAATTATAAAAACTAGGGTTAATAATAATAATAATAATTAATCACCCGTAATTAATGCTAATTTAGGGTTTTGTCGCCTGTCAGATAATCTCCGCGACTTGCGGTACTCAAAACATCAAACCCCGCGACTCGCGGGGTTTCAAATTTCAACTGACAGGTTTCAAATTCGACGCGTTTTTATTTATTTTTTTTAATTTTTTTTTTCTGTTTTCTGTTTTTATATTTTCTGTTTATATTATCTTATTAAAATATTTATGTAATCTAAATAAAACTTATCTTTAATAACTAAGATAAAAATAAAATACTTTATAAAAAAAATAGATTTATATATATATATATATATATATATATATATTTTCGGTTTTTTATATTTATAAAATATATTTATAAGATAAATTAAATAAAACTCATATTTTTACAAAATAAAACTTATATTTATCAAACTCCTAAAAATACATAAATTTTTGTTTTTCTTTTTATATTTTCGAATAATTAAAACGTATTTTTACAAAAACGAATTTTAATAAAAGTTAACTAAATTTTTATTTTTTTTTTATATTAGCGTTGCGCTTCCGGCGTTTAGAAAGTTCCCCGGCAGCGGCGCCAAAAATACTTGACGTGGTAGCGGAGTGGTATAAAATAGTTATTAATTTTAGCAGAAAATACTATTAAATACGATACAATTTTACACAAGATATTTATTTATTTATAGAATGGATATACTTAAACCTTGCTACAACACTTATAGGCAGTGTACCTAATCGTACAGTAGTGTAGTTTTTAGTAAGTCCGGTTCGTTCCACAGGGAATCTTTTTTAAACAAAGCTCAACGCTATATTAGTTTACTTTTATAAAAATACAAATATATATATAAGTAATATTATTATTATAAAGGGGGTTTTTACCGTTTAATGACTGGTTTGTCGATTTTAAAACTTTAGTCGCAGTTAAAACCAAATGTAAAATATTAAAAATAAATACAAGACTTAAATTAAAGCGTAAAGTAAATAACGATAATGAAATTGTGAATAATAAAAGTGCGATAAAATAAACTTGCGATAATTAAAGAGTACGATAATTAAAAGTGCAATTAAATAAAATAACAATAAAAATGCGATAATTAGAAGTGCAATTAAATATAAAATAAAAGAAATTAAATATGAAATAAAAGAATTATGCTTATTTAAACTTCCGTAATCATGATGTTTGATGTGTTGATTTTTTTTTTATGCTCATGGGTTAATTGTCCTTTGTCCTGGATTATTTAATATGTCCGTCTGGTTTTTGTCCATAACAGTCCATCAGTCATAAATATAAAATGCGAGTGTCCTCGTCAAATTATCCTTATACCCGAAGTTAAATATTCCAACTAATTGGGGACTTAAACTATAACAAGATTTTAATACTTTGTTTAATAATTACACCAGGATGTCGACTGAGTGTAACCCAAGGTTTTAATATTTTGTTATCAATTATACCAAGTGTCCTTGTACATAATTTCACCCCTGTTTTAATTATTCTAGTGGCTATTAATCCATTCCCGTGTCCGGTTAAATGAACGATTATTCGTTGGTATAAATACCCCGCCCATCGTGTCCGATCGAGTGTATATGGTAATTTATAGGGACGCCCAATTGTAAATCTTTATATTAACATTAACAAACTATCATTTAGTTAAACAAATATAAAGCCCATTAATAGCCCATAGTCTAATTTCCACAAGTGTCGTTCTTTTGTCCAAACCCCAATTATGGTACAAAGCCCAATTACCCAATTTTAGTAATTAGCCCAACATCATGATTACTTCGTTTTAAATAAGCATAATAATAACTTAGCTACGAGACATTAATGTAAAAAGGTTGAACATAACTTACAATGATTAAAAATAGCGTAGCGTTACACGGACAGAATTTCGACTTACACCCTTACAATATTCGCTAACATACCCTTATTATTAGAATTATAATTAAAATTAAAATTAAAATATAAATTATAAATATAAATATATCGTATGAATGAGGGGAAAAAAAAGATGATATTTTACTATCAGAATGCGCGAGCTTTATAGGGGGTTTCTGAATTTGGGGCTCCGCGACTCGCGGCCTTTTTGGCCTTCAAACTCCGCGAGTCGCGGAGTTTACTTTTACAGCTCAGAGGAGTTTGGCTCTTTGTTTACCGACGGTTTAAATATAAATATAATATATTAAATAATTATAAGAATTATTTAAATATTATATTATATTTATGTGCATAGTTGACTTGTAATTTTTAGTCCATTGCGTCGAGCGTTGAGAGTTGACTCTGGTCCCGGTTCCGGATTTTCGAACGTCCTTGCGTACAATTTAATATCTTGTACTTTGGGTTTTGAATCTTGTACTCTTGTAATTTCGAGACGTTTCTTATCAATAATTGGAACCTCTTTGATTGTCTTTTGTACTTTTGAGCTTTTTGGTCGTTTGCGTCTTCAATTCGTCGAATCTGTCTTTTGTCTTCACCTTTTATTATTTAAGCGAATATCACTTGTAAATAGAACAATTGCAACTAAAAGCTTGTCTTTCTTGAGGAATAATGCTATGAAATATATGTTCATTTTTAGCATTATCAACGAGATTGTTACCTTTTCAGTTGATAGAGCCATGCAATAACCGCAATCTGCAGATGATACATGTTATTACATTCAAACTATAGATTCACATGCAGAATTGTTAGAAGAATTTCCAGAATTACAAGGAACATGAGAATGTTCTTTAGGAGAAGGAACTGAACCAATTGATGAAATTGAAATGTTAGTTACACTCATGGCTAATGGATACGAACCAACATCAGAAGAACTTCAAATGTTAAAAGAGGAAGACAGATATCGATACAAATCATCGATAGAAGAACCACCGACATTAGAATTAAAGCCACTTCCAAACCATTTGGAATACGCTTATTTTCATGGTGAATCCGAATTACCTGTAATAATATCGTCTTCTCTTACTGAAAATGAAAAATTTCAACTCATTGTTGTGCTAAAAGCTCATAAACCAGCTATTGCATGGAAGATTCATGATATTAAAGGCATAAGTCCTTCGTATTGCACACATAAAATCTTTATGGAAGAAGGTCATAAAACCTATGTGCAATGCCAATGAAGACTAAATCCTAATATGCAAGATATTGTTAAGAAAGAAATTATTAAACTACTAGATGCAGGTTTAATTTATCCAATCTCTGATAGTCCATGGGTAAGCCCAGTTCAATGCGTACCTAAGAAGGGTGGCATGACTGTCATCACAAATGAAAAAAATGAGCTTATTCCTACTAGGACTGTAACAGGATGGCGTGTTTGTATTGATTATAGAAAATTAAATGACGCCACCAGAAAAGATCACTTTCCCTTACCTTTCATTGATCAAATGTTGGAAAGATTAGCCGGGAATAGTTACTATTGTTTTCTTGACGGTTTCTCCGGATATTTTCAAATTCCAATAGCACCCGAGGACCAAGAGAAAACCACGTTCACGTGCCCTTATGGTACTTTTGCTTACAAACGCATACCATTTGGACTTTGCAACGCCCCTGCAACCTTTCAAAGGTGCATGATGGCGATTTTTCACGACATGATAGAAGAATGCATGGAAGTTTTCATGGATGACTTTTTAGTCTTCGGTGATACTTTTGAAACATGTCTAGTTAATCTTGAACGAATGCTTATTAGATGCGAACAATCAAATCTAGTTCTTAATTGGGAGAAATGCCATTTCATGGTTAGAGAAGGCATCGTTCTTGGTCATAAAATTTTAAAGGAAGGAATTAAAGTGGATAGAGCTAAAGTAGATGTAATTGCTAAACTTCCACATCCCACTAATGTTAGAGAGTTAGGAGTTTTCTAGGGCATGCCGGTTTTTACCGACGTTTCATAAAAGATTTTTCTAAAATTGCCACTCCTATGAATAAACTCCTAGAAAAGGATGCTCCATTCATCTTTTCAGATGAATGCATCAAATCTTTTAATATTCTTAAAGAAAAACTCACTAATATGCCGATCATGATAACTCCAAATTGGAATATACCATTTGAACTCATGTGCGATGCAAGTGATTTTGCAATGGGAGCCGTTTTAGGACAAAGGATTGAAAAACGATTTCAACCTATTTATTATGCTAGTAAGACGTTACAAGGAGCACAAACGAATTACATAACTACTGAAAAAGAACTCCTTTTTATTGTCTTTGCTTTTGACAAATTTCGTTCATATCTCGTTCTAGCTAAAACGGTGGTCTATACTGACCATTCTGCTCTTAGATACCTATTTTCAAAACAAGATGCCAAACCAAGTTTAATCCATTGGATCTTACTCTTACAAGAGTTCGATATTGAAATTCGAGACAAAAAGGAGCAGAAAATCTCGCTGATCATCTTTCTCGTCTTGAAAATCCTGAATTAGAAGTTCTAAATGAATCGGCCATACAAGAAAACTTTCCTGATGAATATCTATTGAAAATATATTATAATGAAATTCCATGGTTTGCAGACCATGCAAACTACTTAGTATGTGGATTCCTTGAAAAAGGGTTGTCGTACCAAAAATGAAAGAAATTCTTTAGTGATATAAAACACTATTTCTGGGAAGATCCACATTTGTTTAAAAGTTGTCCCGATGGAATAATACGCCGATATGTATTCGGAGATGAAGCTAGTCAAATCTTAAACTATTGTCACACAGGACCAACAGGAGGGCATTATGGGCCTCAACTTACAGCAAGAAAAGTTTACGATGCTGGGTTCTATTGGCCTACAATTTTCAAAGACGCACACCTTCTTTGTAAATCCTGTGATGCTTGTCAAAGGGCCGGAAAAATAAGTTAACGTGATGAAATGCCACAAAATGTCATTCAAGTATGTGAAGTATTTGACGTTTGGGGTATTGACTTTATGGTTCCATTTCCAAAATCTCATAATAATCTTTACATTCTCGTTGCCATTGATTATGTATCTAAATGGGCGAAAGCACAAGCTCTCCCAACTAACGATGCACGAGTTGTAGCCAACTTCTTAAAACGTCTTTTTGTAAGGTTCGGAACACCGAAAGCTTTAATAAGTGATCGGGGTACTCATTTTTGTAACAATCAACTTGAGAAAGTTCTCAAAAGATATGGAGTAACTCATAAAATCTCAACCGGTTATCATCCACAAATAAGTGGACAAGTTAAAAATACTAACCGAGCATTAAAATTTATTCTAGAGAATACCGTAGGATCAAATTCGAAGGAATGGTCTATGAAATTGGAGGATGCACTCTGGGCTTTCAGAACAGCCTACAAAACTCCAATTGGTACCACACCTTTTAAACTCGTTTACGAAAAAGCATGTCACCTTCCAGTAGAAATTGAGCACAAAGTATTTTGGGCTTTGAAGACATGTAATCTTGATTTGCATGAAGCCGGACGTCTACGGTTAAGTCAATTAAACGAATTAGAAGAATTAAGACATGAAGCATATGAAAATTCCTTAATCTATAAGGAAAGAACGAAGAAATGGCATGATAAAAGAATCAGAAGTTCAAAAGAATTTAAGGAAGGAGACCGAGTTCTTCTTTTCAATTCACGATTCAAGCTATTTCCTGGAAAATTGAAATCAAGATGGTCTGGACCATTCATAGTCAAAAGATTTTTCCCGTACGGAACAGTAGAATTAATAAATTCAAATGGGGTTGAATTTAAGGTTAATGGTCACAGAGTTAAACATTACATAGATAATCCAATGGAAGTTGAAGATGAAGTTAATCACAATTTCGACACCACAGCTAACTAAGTGTGGGGAGGTTCGAATCTTTTTAGGGTAATATTTATTTCTGTTAGAGTTAGATATTCTGTTTTCGTGTAGTTTCCGAGAATGGAAGCCGCATGGTCTTTCACTAGCAGACCCTAAAGAACTAGTCTTCTCCCTCCATTCTGAATTTTTATTTCTTTTAGGTTTTACGAGATGAAGAATTCCTTTGATCTGAACCATGGTCTATTACTACACACTATGATTACTAAACGTAATAATAACACTTTCCCGAGTTGTGATAACCCGTCCTAATCCACCTGGACGAAGTCATCAACATCTGGTCCCATTGCGAGGTACTGACCTAAATATGCCATGTACGACTCCAAGTAATATCTTTAAAATGAGCAAATGCACAGCGGAAGATTTATTTCATACCTGAGAATAAACATGCTTAAAAGTGTCAACCAAAAGGTTGGTGAGTTCATAGGTTTATCATAACAATCATTTCAATATATTAATAGACCACAAGATTTCCGTTTATAAATATATGTACACTCGTAAGTGTATAAAAGTATTCTATAAGTTGTAGGCACCCGGTAACAAACCTTAACGTTCATGTTTTACCCTCTGAAGTACACCAGATCAGGTGTGTTTAAAATAACCTCGAAGTACTAAAGCATCCCATAGTCAGGATGGGGTTTGTCAGGCCCAATAGATCTATCTTTAGGATTCGCGCCTACCGTACATAGACAAGTAGTTTAATGTTACCAAGCTAAGGGTATATTTCTGGTTTAAACCCACGTAGAATTAGTTTTAGTACTTGTACCTATTTCGTAAAACATTTATAAAACAGCGCATGTATTCTCAGCCCAAAAATATATATTGCAAAAGCAATTAAAAAGAGAGCAAATGAAACTCACCATACTGTATTTTGTAGTAAAAATACATATGATGATATTGAACAATTGTAGGGTTGGCCTCGGATTCACGAACCTCAAAGAAGTAGCCTTTAAAAAAAATGCCCAAGTCCGGGTTTAAGCCCGCGACGTCCCGCTAACCCGAAAACATCCTTAACCATATTTATTATTATCGTTATTTCACCTATCATTAACGAATCATAATCATCATAAAAATCTCGTCTTTTTCATGTTCCGTTATCATAATCATCATAATCATCAAACATTAAACCTCATTATCGTTCTTATTATCACCACCATCATTTTCTTAATCTAACCATCGTTATGATCCTTCATCATGAATCTTCATGATCATACCCACATTCATCTCATGTTTCATGTATCAATATCATTCTTATCCTTATTATATCAACCAGACTAACAATAAAGGTAAGTACATGGTCCAATTTTCCTCGACCCAGCAATGATTTAATAAACCCACATGTATACTAGTCTAAGTAACATTTAATGGCCCAACAATAAATAGTCTATTAATATAAGCCAAGAAACAACTAAAAGCCCAAGGTGTAGCCCAATTTTCATCAAGTAAAATAAAGGTGTCGGTGTACAGAAAAATAAAAGGGATTCGATATTGTGAGTGGAAGACAGAATATCTACATGTAGGTTTGGTTCTTCATCATCACCATCTAACCCTAACCTCGTCTGTTATTTCCCAAAAACAGAATACGTATAGCATCCATATCATCACCATCAACTGCATTTATTATAAACTTCATCTAAACCATTATCATCATAATCGATATCACCATGATCATTAACATCATCATCACTGTAAACATCATCACCATCATCACTACATAAAATCACGGCTCATAATCATTTTCATTTATCCATAGTACATCATCATCAATTTCGTTATAGCAGGAACATAAATGGAATCATACGACTACAATAGTAGCACTACAGTGACGGGAAAATAATAGTGGTTTGAGGTGATGGAGTGTAGCAGTAAAACGGAGGTTTTTGGTGGTGTTTTATAGAGGCTTTCCAACTGCAAAACACAGCAGCTTTAAATAGAAACGTTGTTCATAGCATCAAATTGCAGATTGTAGTTTTATGGGGTAAGAAATTGACTAAAAGTAACCAAAGTGATGGTGGTTTTTCGGTTGAAGATGGTGATCAGGGTGGTGCTCTAACAGTTAATAGTAGTAGCACTAGGGACCGAACAGAAAGAAGGATAACGTTTAGTGCCTTCAGGTTGGTTTGGTTCTTGGTTAATCTACATAACAGAAACAATTTGTGATGATGGTGATTTCAGGCTGTCACCACCACCGGTGGTGGTGATGGAGTTCGAAAAGATGGCAGGTGGTGGTTTTACAGTGGTATTGGTGTATGGTGGCGAGGTGGTGTGTGATGGTTGCAACGATGATGGTGGTGAGGGTGTCGTGAAACTGCTCAAGAAAAAATAGGGGTGTTGGTCCATGATAACGGGATTAACCGGTGGTGTTCTACGGTAGTAGTTGATGGTTTTCATGGCGGTTTACGGGTTCATCGAAGAGAAAATATGAAGGAAAAAGAAAGTGAAGGTTGTAAAGTTGTCATAGTGGGTGTTCTTTAAGTAAACAAGAAAAAGTAAGTGTGCAGTAGTGGTGTATTAGGTGAAGGTTAATAATTGTAATCACAACTAATGTATCAAATTTTCCATTTGTTTGCTAGTTTAATCGACTCCACAGCATATATTCGATCAAGACTTTCAAAAATACAGACAATTTAATAATCCAATTTGATTGTACCATCGCCTAGCATGTTCAACAATTTAGGAGACCAAAAACAAAATCAACAATAGTTTGATAGCGAGTAAAAACATATTCGTACAAATGATTCAATTTTATAGATTATATTCCATTAATATCGATAATTATCTTAATATTAATTTTTAATACTGTTTATAATAATTAATAATGAAAATACTGATATTACTATTTATTAATAATATTGTTCCTAGTGATCTTTAAAATAATAATAATAATATTGATGATGTTATAAAGATACTAATAATAATAATATTTGTAATAATATCAAATAATACTTAATAATAATAAGTATTATGTTAAGAGTGGTAATTAATAAGCCATAATAATAATACAGATAATAATAAATATTAATGATAATGTTCATAGTAATATTGATAATAACATTAATAGTGATATTAATAAGGTACTAATACAAATATTAGTAAGAATAGAATACTAAAAATATTAATATTAATAATAATAATGAAGGTAGTAATAATATAATAACTTATATTATAATTTGGATTTAAATTTAATATATTAATATTTACATATTATTAATTATATTTATATACAATAACATATACTATAATCCAATATATATATATATATATATATATATATATATATATATATATATATATATATATATATATATATATATATATATATATATATATATATACATACTGGTATACATATTAATTTACACCCATTCGTTCGTGAATCGTCGAGAATGGCCAAAGGTTAATTGAATATATAACAATAGTTCAAAATTTTGAGACTCAACATTACAGACTTTGCTTATTGTGTCGGAAACATATAAAGATTAATGTTTAAATTTGGTCAAAATTTCCCGGGTCGTCACACGAGTGAACTGGTATCATTCATAAGAGGCAAAATGGATGAAGTGAGGAAAGAACTCAGAAAAGATCATCATAAGACACATTTTGGTAAAGGAAAATCAAAATCCGCAACAAAAAGAAGAGCACGACATCTTGAAAGATGTCATAAATGCGGAAAATGGTCATATGAAGGTAAATGTTCGAACAATCAAATATATTCAAATACCGAATTTGTTACTCTATGCAGAGAAGGACCGTTCATATGTTTAGAAGAAAAGTTATTGTAGAATCGAGGTTACGCCTACGTAGCTATGGAAAACCAAATCACACGACTCTCCTATGAGTCGGCTAAAGCAGGTGTCTGAGAATTCTTTCTCATAGGTAAGTATGTACAGTTTTTATTTTATTTTATTGCTTTTAACCTTTAGATAATAAACGCTGAATCGTTCGCTATAAAGTATTAAATTGATATTCAATAAAATTAGGTATGCGAAACCGAAATTATTGATATCATATACAAAAATTTATTACATCACTGCGAAATTTACCGTTTATTCTTAAGGTATAAATATCTTTAATCAATCAATCCAAAAATATTTCAAAAATTCGTCAGGAGTAAAACTAGGCCAAATAGCCAAAATTACTTTACCCAAAAGAGGGGCGTATATTTTTGATAATATTTGATTGATTAAAGTGGGATAAAAGACCAAAAATATTTTTAATTTTAATTTTTACCTTATTTTTAAAATTAATATATAAATATTAAATTATTAATGTAAAATTTTAAAATCAATATATTTAAGTTTTTAAATATTTTAAAAATTAATATTTTTAATATAAGTTTATAAAATTAATGTATTTTTTATATTAATGATATTTATATGAATTTTTAATTTTATGCATTTTAAATTTAAGTTTGGTGTGAATTTAAAAATAAAAAATTACTTTATTTCATTAAGTTAAAAATATGATTTCTAAAATTCGTCTTGAGTTGAAGATTAGATCGTTGAATCAAAATTACTTTACCCAATGGAGGGACGAGAAATTTTGTTATCATTATTTTTAATCTTATTGATCTAAAGTATGTCAAAAACATTAAAAAAACTAAAAATCTTTGCTTTTAAAACAACGCTTTAAAGTGACAAATTTTAAAATTTTGTCGAGAGACGAACTAGGACAACGATCCAAAACGCCCCCATCCTAAAAAGAAACAAAATTTTTAAAAAATTTAATTAATTATTTGTTTTATTAAGTTAAAGGTTTTTATTAAAAAAAAAAAAAAGGGTCAGACCCCATGCGGTCGCATGCGGTTTCCTCACTAAAACCATGCGGTCGTATGGGGACCAAAATCTGGCCAGGATCAAAAAGAGCAGCTCGCTGCCTCTGCCTCCCACATTTAACACACACACACATACGCAAATACTCACAAAAACACCCCTAGAATCATCACTTTTTTACCAAAATCAACCAAATTTCTCACAATAATCCGCTACAATCATGCCTTTCTTCATATGGGGAAGCAAAAAGGTAAAAATTTCACCCCTAAACTCTTAAATTTTTCAGTTTTAGTGTTCTTGAGCTAATTTTTACCTAATTTGATTTTGTTAATTTCTAGTGTAATTAGAGTTAAATTGTTAGTATATTATGCATGTATAACCTAGATTGATGCTATTTAACATGATTTGCAGCCAAAAACTTCAAAAAATTTAGAAATTTAGGGTTTGTGTTCTTGAGCAATTTGGGGCTTTTTGATATAAACAGGTTATGGCTAATTTTTGTCATGAATTATTGCTAAATTAAGTAGTATAACATGTTTAGGTAGCTAAATGATCCAAACTTTGATCCTAAACATGATTTTTGAGAATTAAAGTGGACTTTTCAAGTCTAAAATTCATGAACTTGATTAATTTGACGTAAATGCCATTTGAAACTTGTTTAATTGCTAGTAATGATTATTTTGACATGTTATTTGAGTTGAATGCTTATGAACTTTGTAAACATTTTCTTATATGCTTATTTGAAAAAGTGTAGAATTGACAAAAATAAGAAAATGTGCATGAGTTTAATATGGATTAAACATGTCATTGTAATTGTTTCAAGTTGTTATTTTGCTAACACTAATGCATATTTGGATGCACAAATTTTGTGTTTAATGTGTTTTGCAGAAATATACCGAATCTGGCAGTGCATCATCATCCAGACTACCTGAAAAAGAACCACAGCCAGAAATGCAATATGAGCCACAATATGAACCAGAACCTGAACAGGAACAACAACAAGAACAACAATATCATAATGATCAACACATACCATATTATGATCCGGAACAAGAATATTTTAATGCCTACGTACAATTTCCGATTCATCCAATAATAGAACACCCAACGATTCATGAAGAGCTGTTGCATCCCAATTTGAGATTTGATCGAAGATGGAGAGCTTACCCGACGTACCAAAGTAACAAATTTAAACTGGTAACGAAAAATGTAGAAGTACCGAGGGTAATCGATTGGGAGCCTTTGGAAAGGGTCCAACTAGCTAACCCAGTTAGACTGCTACTGATCTAAAGGTATGGGAACTCTTCTTTTTCCGATTGAGAACGTTTATTCACCATTCGTAGGCCTGTATATAAGGAATGATGTGTTGAGCTTATGAGTACTATATCACTTGATACGGATATAGTTAGGTTAGACGATAGGAATTTTCTTAGATTTTTACTTGGCCGTAGGATGTATAGGATGTCCATGCTGGACATGGTCAGGGCTTTATAGATTTACACTCCCGATGAATTACTATTGCCTAATTGTACAAATTTGATTTATCATGGTGAAAGGGTAGATAGAAATTTTGACGCTGACGCCGTCTGGAGGCGTATGTCAAATTATAATGTTTTTACGAGGGGAGGAAGACACTCCTATTTAGATATTAACAAAGCAGAGCTTCGTATTATACATAGATGTAACGACCCGACATCTCAAATCCCAAAAAAAAAAATTCTGGGCCTGACCATCTGGACGGCGTCCAGGTTTTGGGATGGCGTCCAACTTTTAAAACTGGGACGACATCCAAGAAATTGGGACGGCGTCCCAATGAACTGCCAGGGACTGACCTGGTGTCCCGTTTCACGTACGCGGAAAACCTGCTTCCCGACATTTTTAAACAAAAACCTTTTTACCACAAGTCAATATAAGTGAAACTAAGAGTTTTGCATAATCAAAACAAGTTTTACATCATCGGGCCCACGTCGCCTATTTACGAGTTTCGTTCAATAATACAAATTTCGACCAAATACAAGTTTAAGTTCCAAACGACACTAGAGCATGGTGTTTGGGGTTAAACTACCCAATCTCGGTCGAACTCCAAAAGCTAACACCCAAAAGCATCCCTTATCAAAATGGGCGGGAGACCACTAATCCAATTGAACGCTCTTACCCTTGTCAACGCCCGAGCCTATAAAAAGGTAAACAACGAGAGGGTAAGCAAAGCTTAGTGAATGCAATAATTATACGAATACATATATAATTATACCTACTTGCATACACTTACACAACCAATAACATACTAGCAAACAACATTAGCTTATCGTCGCAATAACAAGCTATAATTCACCAATACCCCCAAGCTAGCATAACAACCGCATATAAATATAACTCGAATAATATAATATGCTTACAACACAAATAACCATGGTTAACCAATAGTACAAGGGAACGGTGCTCGCGAAAATGCCTTCGATGTTCACAACATCCGTTAGGGCACTTAACACCTCACACCACTAACCCCTAGGGTGGCACCTTAACACCTCGGCGCTTCACCCCGAGTGGCATCTTAACACATCGATGCTTCACTCATTATTTTACGGAGTGGTGTCTTAACACCTCGACACTACACTCCTAGGTGGCATCTTAACACCTCGATGCTACACCCGAGTGGCATCTTAACACCTCGATGCTACACTCTTCACGTGAAACGTGGTGTCTTAACACCTCGACACTACACATTTCACGCTACAACAAATAGATACATTATATACCTACGCATATAATTATTCCACTCACCTCAAAGTCTTGTGAAAAGATACCCGAGCTTGTGAAACCTCAAAGTAACGTACCTATCACGTTATACATATTATCAAACGCAAACTCAAGTCGGTCAACCAATTCTTTCACCATTCCTAAGTCATTTTGACCCAAAGTGCAATCCCGACCCATTTTGCACCATTAACCCTAATAATGGGTCAACTTCACCAAAAACCCTAACTCTAGTCAAATATGGTCTTATTACATTTTTAAATCACCAATTTAACTCATTTTCACACATGCAAGACCACTTAGGTCATTAAAGACCCATTTGACCCATTTCAAGGTCAACACACCCATTTGGGTCATCCACAACCCAAATGACACCCACTAACATTGACTATAAGTGTACTAGTGATTTGCTAGGCCTTTAAGACCCATTTACCCTTTCAAAACCCTAAGTTAGTCACCATTTGGGTCTTCATGTCCCAAACTTACCCAAAACCCCCAAATTACTCACAAATGGGTTTTATGTGCAACACTAACCCAAACCCTAACCCTTAAACACATTAAACTAAGGTAATCTAGTTTAGGGCTTACTACCACAATCAAAACGAAGCTAACGAGGAGATGAACAACTTTAATGCTCGAGCTAGAACCCAAAACAAGCTTCTTCCTCCCCTATTTGAGCTTTCTCACACTTAAATGCACTCTCACTCTAGAATTGAAGTGGATGAGGTTTGGTGGTTGGAAATGGAGTAATGAAGCTCAACAAAACTGATCTAGGGCCTTTAATTCATCCACAAAGTGAAATTACCAAAATGCCCATCTAAAATTTCAAAAAAACAAAAAGGCTTGTCTGCCAGCCATTCTGGACGGCTTCCAGAAAGTTGGACGGCGTCCAGGCCTTTAATATGGGATGGCGTCCTGCCCATTTGGACGGCGTCCCACCAGTCTGAGGAAACCGAATCTTACAACTCTCCCCCACTTGAACCGGATTGCGACCTCGCAATCCACGCCGCATGACAAGCAGGAAGATAAACCAAGACAAATTCTTCGGGATCCCAAGTAAACTCGGAACCTATACTTCGATGCCATTGGATTTTAAAAGTCCTCACCTCTTTATTTCTCAATTTCTTAACCTTTTCATCAAGTATAGCAACCGGCTCCTCAACATACCCAAACTTATTATTTAGCTCAATCTCGTCTAACGACACCCACGAAGAATCATCCGCAAGACACTTACGGAGATGGGAAACATGAAATGTATTATGGATCCCCGCAAGTTCTTCGAGTAATTCCAAACGATATGCAACTTCACCAACACGAGCTAAAACTTTGAATGGCCCAATAAACCGAGGAGCTAACTTTCCCCGTTTTCGAAATCGAATAATACCTTTCCATGGCGAAACCTTAAGCATCACCATGTCACCTTCTTGAAATTCGATCGTTCGTCTACGTTTATCGGCATACGACTTTTGTCTATCTTGAGCCTTCTTCAAGTGATCCCGAATAATATCAATCTTGTTATTCGTCTCCAAAACCAAATCGGTACTCCCGATTTCCTTTTGTCCCACTTCACCCCAACAAATCGGGGTTCGACACCTACGCCCATAAAGCATCTCATATGGCGGCATCCCGATACTAGTATGATAACTATTATTGTACGAGAATTCCACCAAAGGTAAGTGCTCGTCCCAACTATCACCAAAATCAATAATACACACCCGTAGCATATCCTACAAAGTTTGATTCGTACGTTCGGTTTGACCGTCCGTTTGAGGATGATACGCCGTGCTCAATTTCAATTGTGTACCCATATCTTCGTGAAACTTTTCCCAAAACCGAGATGTAAAACGAGTATCTCTATCTGAAACAATAGATATAGGAACCCCGTGTCGAGAGACCACTTCCTTGATAAACAACTTAGCCAAGGCCTCCGACGATATTGCGTCTTTAATGGGAAGAAACAAAGCACTTTTCGTCAACCGGTCAACTATCACCCAAATCGTATCAAATTGGGTTCTCGCCGTCTTAGGTAACTTTGTTATGAAATCCATGGTAATGTGCTCCCATTTCCATTTCGGAATTTCTAACGGTTGCAATTTACCATACTGCTTTTGGTGTTCGGATTTTACTTGCAAACACGTGACGCATTGCTCAACATACTTCACAACATCATGTTTCATGCCCGGCCACCAATAATCTTTCTTCAAATCATGATACATTTTCGTCGCACCCGGATGAATGGAATATTTGGACTTATGTGAAAGGACCCGTTCATATACATTATAAACGATTCACAATAGTTGATTACATTGCGAGGTATTTGACCTCTATATGATACATTTTACAAACTTTGCATTCGTTTTTAAAAGACAATCTTTCTTTACATCGAAAATTGACAGGCATGCATACCATTTCATAATATCCACTATCCAACTATAAATTGATTTAATAATAATCTTTGATGAACTCAATGACTCGAATGCAACGTTCTTCGAAATATGCAATGAAAGACTCCAAGTAATATCTTTAAAATGAGCAAATGCACAACGGAAGATTTCTTTAACACCTGAGAATAAACATGCTTTAAAGTGTCAACCAAAAGGTTGGTGAGTTCATAAGTTTATCATAATCATTTATTTCCATCATTTTAATAGACCACAAGAATTTCATTTTCAGTTCTCATAAATATACGTCCCATGCATAGAGACAAAAATAATCATTCATATGGTGAACACCTGGTAACCGACATTAACTAGATACATATAAGAATATCCCCTATCATTCCGGGATCCGCCTTCGGACATGATATAAATTTCGAAGTACTAAAGCATCTGGTACTTTGGATGGGGTTTGTTAGGCCCAATAGATCTATCTTTAGGATTCGCGTCAATTAGGGTGTTTGTTCCCTAATTCTTAGATTACCAGACTTTAATAAAAAGGGGCATATTCGATTTCGATAATTCAACCATAGAATGTAGTTTCAATTACTTGTGTCTATTTCATCAAACATTTATAAAAGCGCATGTATTCTCAGTCCCAAAAATATAAAGGGTAAAAAGGCAAATGAAACTCACGCATATAAATATTGTAAAACAGTTAATAAAGCATTTGCATGTATTCTCAGCCCAAAAATGTAAAGAGTAAAAAGGGCAAATGAAACTCACGCATATAAATATTGTAAAACAGTTAATAAAGTATTTGCATGTATTCTCAGCCCAAAAATGTAAAGAGTAAAAGGGAGCAAATGAAACTCACCATACTGTATTTCGTAGTAAAAATACATATAACGTCATTGAACAAGTGCAAGGTTGGCCTCGGATTCACGAACGTATCAATATTGAGATTCAATATTGCAGGAAAGGTACGTAGACGCAACGAAAATGATAAACACTATATTGACCTCACGAGCATACCCATGAACCATACTCAATCACCTCCATAGCTATAACCCATAATTTTCTTAATCCTATTGTAAAGACCCGTCCTTATCCTCCCGGACGATATCATCAACAGTTGGTCCCATCGCGTTGATCGACTCCAAGTAGTATCCTTAATATGAGCAAATGCACAGCGGAAGACTTAATTCGTACCTGAGAATAACATGCTTTAAAAGGTCAACATAAAGTTGGTGAGATATATAGGTTTGATGCTAGCAGCGTTATAACAATGGAACACAAGATTTCATATATAAACATTTTAATAAAAATATTCTAAGTGGTTGAGCACTTGGTAACCATACTTAACATTTAATCACGTCGCATATTCCCTTTATTATGAAATCTTACTACACCGTACCAAGGTGTAGTCACGAAACGAAGTACTGTGCAACCGTTGAATACTGGTCGTCCAGTCCGGTTGGGGTTGTCAGGCCCGATAGATCTATCAACAGGATTCGCGTTTACAATACCGCTGTAAATATTAGTTACCAAGCTACAGGGAAGTATGCCAGTGGTACAACTCAACGTAGAATATATTTTTCAGTTACTTGTGTCCATAGCGTAAAACATAAAATACATGTATTCTCATCCCGAAATATTTAGAGTTTAAAAGTGGGACTATATACTCACCTAATGTATTTTGTAGTAAAAATACATAGAACAACCTTGAACACGTATAGGGTTGGCCTCGGATTCACGAACCTATATCAATTATTTATATTAACACATACTATTCGCAATCGAACAAATTTAACATTTGTAATATACTTATACATATACTTTATATATATATATATATATATATATATATATATATATATATATATATATATATATATATATATATATATATATATATATATATATATATATATATATATATATATATATATATATATATCGTTTATACATAACTTATAATATCTACTTTAATTTAAGATTAAAGAAAATATAGTTATATTATATATATAAAATTACATTAAAAAAATTATAATAATGATTATAATGTTAAAAAAATAATGATAGAAATATGGTTAATACTAATGATAATAATATTGTTGATAATAATAATAATTCTAAAAATGATAATTTTATTAATAATGTTATTATTATTATTTTTAATGATAATGTTGATAATAAAAATGATAAATTTAATAAAAACACTTTTATTAGTAATAATAATTTAAAAATTATAATTTTTATAGAAATGATATACTAGTAATCTCAATGATAATAATAATAATAATAATATTAATAATAATAATAATAATAATAATAATAATAATAAATAAATGAATAATACCTTAAGAAGTAATCCTAAATATAATGTCCAAGTCCTGGTTTGAACCCGTGACATCCCGTTAACATCTTTAAACCAATCCAACTATTTGTTGTGGTATTACATTAAATATTTCATCTTCATTATTGTCATAGTAATCGTCATTATCACCATTCATCATCGTGTTCGTGATCATTATCATACTCGTGATCATCATTATCACAATATTATCAACATCATACGTGATTATTACCTCCTGTTATTATATCCGTATCATTCTAATGTTCACTATCATCTTGGTTATAATTTGGTCCAAATAGAGGCCCCGTAAATAATTAGTCCATTTATTGTTTAACGGAAGCCCACCAATCCAAAACTAAATAATACGGCCCAATAACCAAATTGATGTTAATTAGATTTTTGTATCAAAACCCATCATCCAGCTAGGATATTCGGTTCACCAAAAAATATCGCGTATGATAATTGAATGTCGAATCATTGAGCCGATTACTTTTTTTTTTATTTGTTTTAGTGGTTGGTATATATATCTTTATTGACTTAACCTAACCCACTAGCAGAAAAAAAAAAATATAGTGGGGTAATCCAAATTTATAAGTGTCGGCCAAAAAGAAGCCTCCTGCTCACGGTTAGGTTTTAAAAACCAATACAGATGGTTTGCTATAACAGATAAGGAGAGGGAGATAAGGTTATCAATGGTGTTTTAGTTCGAGGTTGAAGATGATGACGGATAGAGGTTGATGGTTGATTACGGTTTAGATTGAAGAAGGTAAGGAAAGGAAGTAGCAAGAAATAGCAGCCTGTTATGGTATTTGTCTGAGATCATAATCGAAACAGAAATGGAGGATGAAGCAGAATCTTGGTGGATGGTTTAATTAAACAGCAAACAGAAAACAAATCGAGGAGTTTGGTAACCGAAGTTAAAGTAACAGGTTGCCTGAGATGGCGAGTTGGTTGCAAGTTGATGTTTGAGGGTGATCTTGAGGATGTTGAGGAGGTGTTGAGTTGTAGTGGGTTTAAAGATGATTGTGAAGGTGATCTTCAAGAATGGTAGTTGTGGTAGTGAAACATTATATAGATGCTAACAGTTGTGATTACAGCTAATGGGTTAAATTTACATCTGTTTAATTGATTGATTGACCCGACAGAGGGAATAATCGGGTACACCAAATAAGAAAAAAAAATCAAAAGGCTGAAAGAAATTTCTAACTGATTCTTGTTTGTATTGAATCATGATGTACGAATTATAGTCAGAAAACAAAATATATATATACAGTTTGATAGTTACACTCAATCAAATTTGGATTCTGTATAATTTGTATAATTATTATTTGATAATTTAGATTATAATTATATTAATTAAAATATTATTACTAATAATAATAATAATAATAATAATAATAATAATAATAATAATAATAATAATAATATTTATTAAATATTATATATCACAATATATACTTATATTTATTTTTATATTACATATTTACTTTTAAAAAAAAAATTGTTCGTGAATCGTTGGGACAGTCAAAGGGTAACTAATTAACCGAATATAGATTTCAAACTTTCTAGACTCAACATTAGGGTTTTAGCTTATCGTGTCGGAAACATATAGAGATTAGGGTTTAAATTTGGTCGGAAATTTCCGGGTCGTTACAGTACCCACCCGTTAAAGAAATTTCGTCCCCGAAATTTGGTAGAGGTTGTCATAGAGACAATAGGAATGTTTTCATGACAAATATGAGGTATTAATGGAGTTTTATCAGTATTGAAAGATATAGATAAAATAATTCGATCATGTGAAGCGCACGAGTGAAGCTATCACAAAAGAGTGAAATGAATAAATATGGGATTGTTTTTAATCGATGACGTGATTAGAATAAATTTTCCGGAATTTATGGAATTATAGAAAATCTTACGTATTAAGATTTGGTTCTTCGGTGATTTAGAAAACACGATCTCCTTTGATTTAATGCGATAATCTGTTTCGATTTCTTTGTCAAATATTTCAGTATAAATCTACCCCCTTTATACTTCGATGTTCTTGTTTCTATTTTCTACAATCATTGTCATCCATAGTTAATACTCTCTCCTTTTTGCTGCGATCTATATTCCAATTTCTATTTTGGGAACTTGTCCCTTCGTTTCTTCTTCCCGTCTTTAAGTCAAGCAATCAATGGTCCGGAGTTCATAGGTATGAGATTTGAATTGAACATAATTAATGCTCTAAGAAAGAAAGGGTAATGACACGATTTTGATTTGTCAAATTACCAGAATATCTTGGAAAATACCGAATCATCAAAAGAATATTTTCTTGTTAGATTTAAAGATTGGATAGAATGTAAGAGCCGTGTATCATGGCATATGATGATGGTACTGTAAATCATCACATTCCATTAGAAACTTAACATGGCTTACTGTAATATAATGAAGTTGATCAAGTTTCATTATATTATACTAATTCATGCATCAGTTCCCAACACTGCTTCAGGACATTTCTATTTTAAACTCGAAGGTTTTAGAACTTAGAAACTAACACAGTTTCTTTTATGTTGTAACGCAGATGTTACGGAGAGATAAATGATCCCAGATAAGAATAGTTATGAAAATATCTCCAGAAATATGGAGAATATGTATAACGGAAGATATGAAGATATCTTATAATATCTAAGATGAGATGATGATGAAGAATATCATCTGGAAAGGTTTAGATTAAGGAGTAGGGTTCTTACTAACGGTTTCAGCAGGCACTGAATCGTTTGGATTCTTTGAAGTCAAACTTATTCTTGGTGATTTGTGCACGGTTTCCTTCATACTTTGCTCAATCCGGTTTATGGTTCCAAACCTTCTCTTTTTCTGAGCTTCACCATCAAACTTTTGACTGTTAAGGTCGTTTACGGTTTTTGCTGCTTTATCAGCATTTCAAGAACTACTTCATAATTCAGGGTGTTTTTCAGAAACTTCATATTTGAAGTATAAAATTCTTAGAGATAAACGTTGTAGGTATAACTGAAGAAGTTCTGCAAGATTTTCAAAATACTGATTGCGGACTTTGCCAAAGAGATAACGAGTTGCTGGTATATCTACTGATGATGTTGTGAAACATAAAAGGTTCTCCGGTAACGACGGCGAAAGGACAAGGTATAAATATCGAGGTTATAATAGGAGTAGTCTCACTGAGAAGTCGAAGTGGAGCTGTGACAAAATTAGCTTCTTGAAAAGGAACTGTAGGGTTGTTTTTGCTAATAAATGGCAAAGGATTCAACACTATATGTGTTAAACTATGAATTTGAATTCGAGATTTTTTCAGATGCATAAATCTTTTCTTCCGTAGATGAAGTGCGACTGGTTCAACTTCTCGATCGAGACGTTTTCAAGAATCGTGAAAAGTTGTGAATGCGAATTTGTAATCGCCAAGATACGGATGAGGTTTAAGATAGAATCAAGTGGCAAACTTGAAGAATTGTTTAGTTTCATATGTTATAATCAACATTTTAATTCATTTTTAATCGTCCAAAGTTAGCAGTATTGTCCAATGGTTCAATAGATTCATATATAAATTAGATATATATAATATTCGAATTACTTACTACGTATCGTGACCCGTGTACCGGTCTCGGTGTCGATCACAACTCAAAGTATATATATATTTTGGAATCAACTCCGACCCTGTATAGCCAACTCCCACCTTCACATATAGAGTGTCTATGGTTGTTCCGAAATATATATATATATGGGTCGATATGATAGGTCGAAACCTTGTATACGTGTCTCGTTATTTAAAATGTGCAAATAACAGAATGACGATAAATAAAGTGCGTAAAATAAATAACAGAAATTAAATGACGATAAATAAATTTGCGAGAATGTAAATTGCGATAAATTAAATGTTAGCCGGGAACAGTTAGCTAGGAACAGTTAGCGTGGATTCCTAACAATATTTCAATTTAATTAATTCGTCTGTTTCTAACAAATTTTATTTTGTTCAATGTTTTCTTCTTTATGCCACTTGTTGAATTCCGATATGTCAAAGTCCGAATATTAAATTTGAATGAAAATGGTTATTCCGGGGTGAGCGGATATGAATATTGGTGGTTGTAAGTAGGATAACAAATGACCGTTGAATCAGATTCGAAGAATGTACAGTGTAACTTGTTAATGTGAATTTTAAATATTCCTTGGGTACTACCCACCCGTTAAAATATTTTCATTATTAACAGTTTGTACGAAAGAATTTTTAATTACAATCTTTATGAAAATATACTTGCATATATATATTTTCTTCGGATGTAATCATGGATCTAATGAGTCAATAAGATATTAAACTCATTTGATTTATCGTTAATACTTAATTACGTGATCTCTAAAACATTAAAGATTACATAATTGCAATGTCGAACGAAGATAAATAAGGTAGAACGATACGTAAAGCGAAGATAATCGATGTAGAACGATATGTAGAACGAAGATAGAATAGATAGAACGATACGTAAAACGATGATTAGGCTCGAGGTACAGAATGAGATGTTGAGGCAGGTGATGTTGAAACTTGGATTGTTGGTGGTGCTGGTGTTGATGTTGGTGCCGGTGATGTTGCTGGAGCTGTTATGTTTTGCACCATATTCTCCAAAACTACTACTCGAGCGCGAAGTTCGTTGACTTCTTCTACTAACCCTGGCCGGTTATTAATGTGAGATGGAGGTTGTATATCTTCTCTAGTTCCGTTAATGGTAGCCTCAAGACGAAAAATTCTTGCAACGAGGGTATAAACAGTATTGCGAACAGGTTCGCCGGTGAGCGGGTCGAGTACTCCGACATTAGGCGGTAGATTCGGCTCATGATATGGAGTACCTTCTTCATTTCTCCATAGAGTAAGTATTTCACGAACCCATCCCCACTTTCTAAAGAAATCACGGTAGTTGATCGGTTGGTGCACTCCCGTCACACTATCTTCGGAGTCAGAGGAACTTTGTCGATTCGTGGAGGCCATCGTACGCGATCACAGAAAGATTTTTGGTATGAAAAGCTTAGTGAGAGCAATGAGAGTTGGATGGTATACTCAATATATAATATGCATAAATATATATAGTACCAGGATCCCTTAAATTACGGAGAAATTTACGGAAAATATTAAGCAAAGTCTATCGTAATAGATACGCTAAGATATAAATTTGTCTATACACTATCTATGCAATAAAGGCAGTAAGGCATGTCTAGACTTAAGAATGGTAAGCAGGCAATTCCCTAAGGATGATAAGTAGATGATTTCCGACTAGAAATGATAAGCAAAACTTTTTGACATGTAGACACGGTCAAAGTCCAGACTCATTAATGCATTCTAACAACTATCAGTTAGACACACTAATGTAAGACCTGGTTCGCTAAGACCAACGCTCTGATACCAACTGTAAAGACCCGTCCTTATCCTCCCGGACGATATCATCAACAGTTGGTCCCATCGCGTTGATCGACTCCAAGTAGTATCCTTAATATGAGCAAATGCACAGCGGAAGACTTAATTCGTACCTGAGAATAACATGCTTTAAAAGGTCAACATAAAGTTGGTGAGATATATAGGTTTGATGCTAGCAGCGTTATAACAATGGAACACAAGATTTCATATATAAACATTTTAATAAAAATATTCTAAGTGGTTGAGCACTTGGTAACCATACTTAACATTTAATCACGTCGCATATTCCCTTTATTATGAAATCTTACTACACCGTACCAAGGTGTAGTCACGAAACGAAGTACTGTGCAACCGTTGAATACTGGTCGTCCAGTCCGGTTGGGGTTGTCAGGCCCGATAGATCTATCAACAGGATTCGCGTTTACAATACCGCTGTAAATATTAGTTACCAAGCTACAGGGAAGTATGCCAGTGGTACAACTCAACGTAGAATATATTTTTCAGTTACTTGTGTCCATAGCGTAAAACATAAAATACATGTATTCTCATCCCGAAATATTTAGAGTTTAAAAGTGGGACTATATACTCACCTAATGTATTTTGTAGTAAAAATACATAGAACAACCTTGAACACGTATAGGGTTGGCCTCGGATTCACGAACCTATATCAATTATTTATATTAACACATACTATTCGCAATCGAACAAATTTAACATTTGTAATATACTTATACATATACTTATATATATATATATATATATATATATATATATATATATATATATATATATATATATATATATATATATATATATCGTTTATACATAACTTATAATATCTACTTTAATTTAAGATTAAAGAAAATATAGTTATATTATATATATAAAATTACATTAAAAAAATTATAATAATGATTATAATGTTAAAAAAATAATGATAGAAATATGGTTAATACTAATGATAATAATATTGTTGATAATAATAATAATTCTAAAAATGATAATTTTATTAATAATGTTATTATTATTATTTTTAATGATAATGTTGATAATAAAAATGATAAATTTAATAAAAACACTTTTATTAGTAATAATAATTTAAAAATTATAATTTTTATAGAAATGATATACTAGTAATCTCAATGATAATAATAATAATAATAATATTAATAATAATAATAATAATAATAATAATAATAATAAATAAATGAATAATACCTTAAGAAGTAATCCTAAATATAATGTCCAAGTCCTGGTTTGAACCCGTGACATCCCGTTAACATCTTTAAACCAATCCAACTATTTGTTGTGGTATTACATTAAATATTTCATCTTCATTATTGTCATAGTAATCGTCATTATCACCATTCATCATCGTGTTCGTGATCATTATCATACTCGTGATCATCATTATCACAATATTATCAACATCATACGTGATTATTACCTCCTGTTATTATATCCGTATCATTCTAATGTTCACTATCATCTTGGTTATAATTTGGTCCAAATAGAGGCCCCGTAAATAATTAGTCCATTTATTGTTTAACGGAAGCCCACCAATCCAAAACTAAATAATACGGCCCAATAACCAAATTGATGTTAATTAGATTTTTGTATCAAAACCCATCATCCAGCTAGGATATTCGGTTCACCAAAAAATATCGCGTATGATAATTGAATGTCGAATCATTGAGCCGATTACTTTTTTTTTTATTTGTTTTAGTGGTTGGTATATATATCTTTATTGACTTAACCTAACCCACTAGCAGAAAAAAAAAAATATAGTGGGGTAATCCAAATTTATAAGTGTCGGCCAAAAAGAAGCCTCCTGCTCACGGTTAGGTTTTAAAAACCAATACAGATGGTTTGCTATAACAGATAAGGAGAGGGAGATAAGGTTATCAATGGTGTTTTAGTTCGAGGTTGAAGATGATGACGGATAGAGGTTGATGGTTGATTACGGTTTAGATTGAAGAAGGTAAGGAAAGGAAGTAGCAAGAAATAGCAGCCTGTTATGGTATTTGTCTGAGATCATAATCGAAACAGAAATGGAGGATGAAGCAGAATCTTGGTGGATGGTTTAATTAAACAGCAAACAGAAAACAAATCGAGGAGTTTGGTAACCGAAGTTAAAGTAACAGGTTGCCTGAGATGGCGAGTTGGTTGCAAGTTGATGTTTGAGGGTGATCTTGAGGATGTTGAGGAGGTGTTGAGTTGTAGTGGGTTTAAAGATGATTGTGAAGGTGATCTTCAAGAATGGTAGTTGTGGTAGTGAAACATTATATAGATGCTAACAGTTGTGATTACAGCTAATGGGTTAAATTTACATCTGTTTAATTGATTGATTGACCCGACAGAGGGAATAATCGGGTACACCAAATAAGAAAAAAAAATCAAAAGGCTGAAAGAAATTTCTAACTGATTCTTGTTTGTATTGAATCATGATGTACGAATTATAGTCAGAAAACAAAATATATATATACAGTTTGATAGTTACACTCAATCAAATTTGGATTCTGTATAATTTGTATAATTATTATTTGATAATTTAGATTATAATTATATTAATTAAAATATTATTACTAATAATAATAATAATAATAATAATAATAATAATAATAATAATAATAATAATAATAATATTTATTAAATATTATATATCACAATATATACTTATATTTATTTTTATATTACATATTTACTTTAAAAAAAAAAATTGTTCGTGAATCGTTGGGACAGTCAAAGGGTAACTAATTAACCGAATATAGATTTCAAACTTTCTAGACTCAACATTAGGGTTTTAGCTTATCGTGTCGGAAACATATAGAGATTAGGGTTTAAATTTGGTCGGAAATTTCCGGGTCGTTACACCTATCCCACTCGAAAAACAATTTCGAAATCACTCGAACAGCACTCCGTCGTAATATTTTATGTATACTAATAATATCTTGAAATAATACGGAGTAAATATATATATGTAAATCGATTGAGAGAGTTTAGAGAAAAATATTTTCAAGTTTCTATGAAATAATGCAACCTATTGAATTCTATTTATAATAGATTTTTGAATTATTAAAGTGAATTATTAAAGTATGAATTATTAAAGTAAATTATTAAAGTGAATTATTAAAGTATGAATTATTAAAGTATGAATTATTAAAGTGAATTATTAAAGTTAAAGTAAAGTAAAAATAAAGTAAAGGTAAATTTTAAGTATAGTAAAAGTATAAAACTATGTACGTATAATACGCGTATAAATATATATAATATTAATTTAAATCGTTATATATATTTAATAAAATAAAATATAAATATCGTTATCTTTATCATACTAGTTAAGTAATGAGTTGTCAAAAGTGGTTCTAGATATTTATAAAAGCTATATACGTTTTAATAATAACGTTCTTTTTAAACTGAAAACGTTTTTGTACATTTGAAACTAAATAGATCAATCGAGTCTTTATGAGATTCAATCTTCCACTATCCTTTGTCTAGTTCTCAATGATTGACAATTTGTTCTTCTTTATAAATCACTTTACCATTTTCCGAATATTGTTAAAATGGAAAGATTTCTCAAATCAACGTGGGCCTTTCAACAGAGACTTGTAATCATAATTCAATATATCTGATAATTCAATCATTTGATCTTATCTTCTAATTCCATTAATAAACATTTTGAAACAGATACAATCATATAAAGTATTTAATCTAATATTTTGTTTACGTTTCAAGTTATAATATATATACACATATACATATATAATCATATTCGTTTAATGGTTCGTGAATCGTTGGAACTTGGTCGAGGTTGAATGAACGTATGAACATAGTTTAAAATTCTTGAAATTTAACTTAACAAATATTGCTTATCGTGTCGGAAACATATAAAGATTAAAGTTTAAATTTGGTTGGAAATTTCCGGGTTGTCACAGTACCTACCCGTTAAAGAAATTTCGTCCCGAAATTTGAGTGGAAAGGTTGTGAATGAAAATAAGTATGTTTTCATGATGCATACGGGCTGAAAATTAGAGTTTTATCATCAGCGATTAATTTGGATAAACAATCCATTTATATGAAGAGTACGAATGAAGCTAACATAGAAGAGTGAAATGAGTAAGTGTAGATTCATCTTATCATTTGACGTAGATATGATTGATTCCCAGATTTCAATGGATTTGAAGAAAATCTTCTTAATAAGATTTGACTCTCCGGTAATCAAGGGAATTAGGATCCGCTTTAAATGCGATCGTCCATTTTAATTGTTCTGTCGGAGATTTTCTTATAAATTCACCTCCTTCGTTTCCTCACAACTCACACCTTTTGTTGATGCATTTTATGCAAGTCCCTAGACATCTACCCACATCCATTGCAGGTACAACAGTTTATAGGCCACCATGATTGCTCGTTATTATCCTATCCGTGTTTGTATGTGGTTATAGGAACTGCAGGAACGAGATTTAGATGTTTGACTATGTTAGACTTAGTCAGACGTACGAGTGAAGCCTCACTAGTACGGCTGACAGGCTCATACGCACGGTTGATGCTGAGCTAAGTCACAATTACAACCTAAATGAGAAGACACGAGTGAGTGATCACCCGTACGGCTGATGAAGCCAACTCGTACGTGTGATGAATGAATCGTATGGGTGAGTCAACAGCAGGGGTATATAAAGTCTTATGTTCTTCATTTTAGGTTAAGCCTCTCATTTGTTACACACACTCAGATCTAGTGAGCTCCTCCAATTCTCTTTCAGTCCAAATCACCCAGGTGGTGAATAATAGCTCTAGGTGTTGATCTAATCACACTTGATTTAGTTGTGGTTTGACTAAATTAATCAAAAAAAACTTAACCTATTTACTAGAGGGTTTGATTCACTTATTCCGCCATTGTGTGAGTTAAATCTGTTGATTTATAAGTTCCTAGTCATGTTTCATCACCTTCTATTCTTTCCCCCTCAACTCATATTTTAAAGTATTCATCAATATGCTCCATCCAGTTCTGATTCTCGATATACTTCTAACTTTCATATCGGTCATTCTTCTTTTTTCATCTACCGCCGGAAGAATCTATTTACTTCTACTATACTCTTGGGTTTATAGTGTTTCTCGTTCTACCGTGTCTTTATATTGCTATATGCATTGATATATATGGTTTATAATTTCTGGTTTATCGTTGGGCTTTATATGTTCCCTTATATTTCAAAGTCTCTGCTTCTGTCTTCTATAATCATTATCATTCACAATTAATGCTCTCTTTTATTTGCTGCAATTTATACCCTAATTTCTATTCCGGAGTTTTGTCCTTTTGTTTCTTCTTCTTGCGATTAAGCACAGCTTGTAATGGTCCAGAATTCACAGATATGAATTTCGGAATGAACATTGTTAATGTTCTAGGAAGAAAATTGTGATGGCACGATCTTGACTTGTCAAATTACTAGAATACCTTGAAAAAGGCCGAATCATTAAGAAATATTTTCTTGATATTTTAGAGGTTAAATAGAATACAAGAGTCGTATAACATGGCACATGATGATGTTATGATCTGTGAATCATCACGTTCCATTTAGAAACTCAGCATGACTTACTGTAATATAATCACGTTGATCAAGTGTCATTATATTATACTAATTCATGCTTCAGTTCCCAACACTACTTCAAAATATTCCTATTTTAAACTTGAATGTTTCAGAATTTAGAAACTAAAATAGTTTCTTTTATGATGTAATACAGATAGTGCGAAGAGGTAAATGATTTCAAATAAGAAAAATTAAGAAAATATCTTCAGAAATATGAAGGATATTTATAATGAAAGATATGATGATATTTTAGAATTTCTAATATCAGAGGATGATGAAGAATATTGTCTGCAGGGGTTTAGAGTCAGGAGAAAGGTATTCATTAATGACTTCAGCAGGTACTGAATCATTTGGATCCTTTGAAGTCAGGTTCAGTCTTTGTAATTTGTCCACAGCCTCTTTCCTACTTTGCTCAATCCGTTTTCCAGTTCAAAAACTTCTCTTTTTCTGCGCTTTGCCAGCACACTTCATCATTATCATCCAGTTTTTACCATTTAAAGTCGTTTATAGTTTTTGCTGCTTCATCAGCATTTTTTCATTTTCGGAGAACCAATTCTTAGTTCGGAGTGTTTTTCAGAAACTTCACATTCAAATTAAGTCCAGAAGATAGACGTTATATATACACATATAACTGTTGGCGTAGACATGCTGCGAGATTTCAAAATACTGATTGCTAATTTCCAATGATTCGTATAGCAATTCTCATTACAAGATGAGAATGAGTAAATGATAGGGTTTCAATAAATAATTATAATGACTTTTTGGAGAGGCTAAAGTCAAAGGGTAATGAAGTTGTTGGTACATCTGCTAATAATGTGGTGGAATGTAAAAGGTTCCCTGGTAATGATGGTGTATATCTCAAGGTTATAATAAGGTTAGTCTGACTGAAAAGTCGAAGTTAACTTGCTGGAGCTGTGACAAAACTGGCTACTTTGAATAGGAGTCGCAAAGTTATTTTTGCTAATAAATGCTAAAGAATCTGACGCGAATACGTTGTTTAAACTTTTACTTTGGTTTCAAGAGTTTTTCGGGTACATAACTGTGGGTAACATGTGGTTGGATCATCATCTCGATTGCTCATCATTCGAAGTGTCTTCAGAAATTTTCGAAGGGTTTGAACACAGATTGTAATCGTTAACATACATTTGATGTTCTAACACAGTTTTGAAGTCAAAATATAGCTTGTGAAAGATGTAAGGATCTAAGAGTGATGATTTTGGTCATATCTCGAGTTGAATTTTGAGATTTCAAAATCAGAATATGTAATTAAATTTTGAATGAGTATGGTTGTTTTGATTTCTATAAAAGAATGTATATTGTTGTGAAAGTAGGGAGTATAATGGATGATTTGCTGAATCAGATTCGAAGAATGTAACATATTATTTGTGAATTTATATATCTCTCGGGTATTACCTACCCGTTAAAAAAAAATTTCACAATTAATATTTTATACAAAAGAATTTTATTACTGTCTTTATGAAAATATATATATGTATATTTTCTTCAGATGTAACATAGATTTAATGAGTTAATGTTAAATTAAACTCATTTGATTTACGGTTGAAACTAGAATTGAATAATCCCTAAAGGCTTTAGCAAGTACATAACTTTTACGCAGTATTTCTTCAATGACATTGAAATTATGAATCAATACTTCGTTATTTGTTGATGTATGATGTTCGGTTCGTGGAATTCTTGTGAATTTCACAAAGTACGAATGATGTTATCTGAAAAGTTTCGGGTACATCGATGATGAAAGTGTAAAATCAAATATATACTTGATTTATTATGAATTGGAATTTGTTGAATTGCGACAGGGATTGTAGTTAACGCTGGTTAAGTTGCGGCCGAAGGACGTACATTATTGCATATTTGTAATATGAATTAACCGAGTAGTTAAGATTCACACACAATAGCTTAGCACGGAAAGATTTATTTCAATATATATATATATATATATATATATATATATATATATATATATATATATATATATATATATATATATATATATATATATAATATACATATAATTTCTTCAAAGGGAATGAGTTAATTCTTCATAACTCGTTGATACAATATACACGTTATTGATTCGTAATGATGTCCACAATGATTCTTGAATTTGTGATGTTATCGGTGTTGTTGATTCGGATGTTGACTGTACTAACGATGCTGGTAACGCTGACGGTACTGTTGATACTGTTGGTAAAGCAAGTTTAGCTTGTTAATCACACACCATTTTTGTCAGGGTTTCTACTCTTCCTTCTATCATTTTGGTTCGCTTAACTGATTTATGGTTAGGGCTAGATTAGATAATCTCTAAGACTTTAGAGATTACATAATCGCCGCAGAATGTTTCTCCAATGAAGTTATGAATTAATACTACGTCAGTTATTATTGTTGGTACCCCTTGGTATCTATGGTGCGTATGACGTTGATGCTCGTGGGACAGATTGTGAAGTTGAGGTTTACGACGGGGTTCGACACCTACGCCCATAAAGCATCTCATATGGCGGCATCCCGATACTAGTATGATAACTATTATTGTACGAGAATTCCACCAAAGGTAAGTGCTCGTCCCAACTATCACCAAAATCAATAATACACACCCGTAGCATATCCTCCAAAGTTTGATTCGTACGTTCGGTTTGACCGTCCGTTTGAGGATGATACGCCGTGCTCAATTTCAATTGTGTACCCATATCTTCGTGAAACTTTTCCCAAAACCGAGATGTAAAACGAGTATCTCTATCTGAAACAATAGATATAGGAACCCCGTGTCGAGAGATCACTTCCTTGATAAACAACTTAGCCAAGGCCTCCGACGATATTGCGTCTTTAATGGGAAGAAACAAAGCACTTTTCGTCAACCGGTCAACTATCACCCAAATCGTATCAAATTGGGTTCTCGCCGTCTTAGGTAACTTTGTTATGAAATCCATGGTAATGTGCTCCCATTTCCATTTCGGAATTTCTAACGGTTGCAATTTACCATACGGCTTTTGGTGTTCGGCTTTTACTTGCAAACACGTGACGCATTGCTCAACATACTTCACAACATCACGTTTCATGCCCGGCCACCAATAATCTTTCTTCAAATCATGATACATTTTCGTCGCACCCGGATGAATGGAATATTTGGACTTATGTGAAAGGACCCGTTCATATACATTATAAACGATTCACAATAGTTGATTACATTGCGAGGTATTTGACCTCTATATGATACATTTTACAAACATTGCATTCGTTTTTAAAAGACAATCTTTCTTTACATCGAAAATTGACAGGCATGCATACCATTTCATAATATCCACTATCCAACTATAAATTGATTTAATAATAATCTTTGATGAACTCAATGACTCGAATGCAACGTTCTTCGAAATATGCTATGAAAGACTCCAAGTAATATCTTTAAAATGAGCAAATGCACAACGGAAGATTTCTTTAACACCTGAGAATAAACATGCTTTAAAGTGTCAACCAAAAGGTTGGTGAGTTCATTAGTTTATCATAATCATTTATTTCCATCATTTTAATAGATCACAAGAATTTCATTTCCAGTTCTCATAAATATACGTCCCATGCATAGAGACAAAAATAATCATTCATATGGTGAACACCTGGTAACCGACATTAACTAGATACATATAAGAATATCCCCTATCATTCCGGGATCCTCCTTCGGACATGATATAAATTTCGAAGTACTAAAGCATCCGGTACTTTGGATGGGGTTTGTTAGGCCCAATAGATCTATCTTTAGGATTCGCGTCAATTAGGGTGTCTGTTCCCTAATTCTTAGATTACCAGACTTTAATAAAAAGGGGCCTATTCGATTTCGATAATTCAACCATAGAATGTAGTTTCAATTACTTGTGTCTATTTCATCAAACATTTATAAAAGCGCATGTATTCTCAGTCTTAAAAATATAAAGGGTAAAAAGGCAAATGAAACTCACGCATATAAATATTGTAAAACAGTTAATAAAGCATTTGCATGTATTCTCAGCCCAAAAATGTAAAGAGTAAAAAGGGCAAATGAAACTCACGCATATAAATATTGTAAAACAGTTAATAAAGTATTTGCATGTATTCTCAGCCCAAAAACGTAAAGAGTAAAAGGGAGCAAATGAAACTCACCATACTGTATTTCGTAGTAAAAATACATATAACGTCATTGAACAAGTGCAAGGTTGGCCTCGGATTCACGAACGTATCAATATTGAGATTCAATATTGCAGGAAAGGTACGTAGACGCAACAAAAATGATAAACACTATATTGACCTCACGAGCATACCCATGAACCATACTCAATCACCTCCATAGCTATAACCCATAATTTTCTTAATCCTATCCCACTC
This sequence comes from Rutidosis leptorrhynchoides, assembly GCF_046630445.1. NCBI lineage: Eukaryota > Viridiplantae > Streptophyta > Magnoliopsida > Asterales > Asteraceae > Rutidosis > Rutidosis leptorrhynchoides. Next base: position 99,006,046 of record NC_092338.1, on the reverse strand, counting down.
GAAAAACAATTTCGAAATCACTCGGACAGCACTCCGTCGTAATATTTTATGTATACTAATAATATCTTGAAATAATACGGAGTAAATATATATATGTAAATCGATTGAGAGAGTTTAGAGAAAAATATTTTCAAGTTTCTATGAAATAATGAAACCTATTGAATTCTATTTATAATAGATTTTTGAATTATTAAAGTGAATTATTAAAGTATGAGTTATTAAAGTGAATTATTAAAGTATGAATTATTAAAGTAAATTATTAAAGTATGAATTATTAAAGTATGAATTATTAAAGTGAATTATTAAAGTTAAAGTAAAGTAAAAATAAAGTAAAGGTAAATTTTAAGTATAGTAAAAGTATAAAACTATGTACGTATAATACGCGTATAAATATATATAATATTAATTTAAATCGTTATATATATTTAATAAAATAAAATATAAATATCGTTATCTTTATCATACTAGTTAAGTAATGAGTTGTCAAAAGTGGTTCTAGATATTTATAAAAGTTATATACGTTTTAATAATAAAGTTCTTTTTAAACTGAAAACGTTTTTGTACGTTTGAAACTAAATAGATCAATCGAGTCTTTATGAGATTCAGTCTTCCACTATCCTTTGTCTAATTCTCAATGATTGACAATTTGTTCTTATTTATAAATCACTTTACCATTTTCCGAATATTGTTAAAATGGAAAGATTTCTCAAATCAACATGGGCCTTTCAACAGAGACTTGTAATCATAATTCAATATATCTGATAATTCAATCATTTGATCTTATCTTCTAATTCCATTGATAAACATTTTGAAACAGATACAATCATATAAAGTATTTAATCTAATATTTTGTTTACGTTTCAAGTTATAATATATATACACATATACATATATAATCATATTCGTTTAATGGTTCGTGAATCGTTGGAACTTGGTCGAGGTTGAATGAATGTATGAACATAGTTTAAAATTCTTGAAATTTAACTTAACAAATATTGCTTATCGTGTCGGAAACATATAAAGATTAAAGTTTAAATTTGGTTGGAAATTTCCGGGTTGTCACATTATGTGCTTCATCAAGTAGCACCCGCCAGTAATCACCCATCTTAGGCACCCACACCCTTCCTTGAAAAGACAACAAACCACGCGAGCCCATAGTAATGAACTCCGATTGGCCCACGATTCATTCCGCATGCTTGTTTTGAACGTAAGCCTCTATTTGAATCTCGCCAAGCCTCTCAAGAAAATCGTTGGAAATTATCAAACGTAACGATCCCACTTTTATCGCCGGATGTTGACTCTTTCGACTCAACGCATTCGCGACAATATTCACCTTACCCGGATGATAAAGTATCTCACAATCATAATCTTTCACCACATTCATCCACCTACGTTGGCGATAATTCAAATCTCGTTCATTAAAGAGATGTTTCAAACTCTTATGATCTGAATAAATCGTACACTTGACACCATACAAGTAATGGCGCCAAATTTTCAACGCATGCACAACCGCCACCAACTCAAGATCATGAGTCGGGTATCTTGTTTCGTGTTCCTTTAATTGTCATGAGGCATAAGCGATGACTTTACCTCTTTGCATTAGAACACACCCGAGCCCATTTAGCGAAGCATTACAATAAACCGTCATGTCTTCCACACCTTCCGGTAATACTAACACCGGAGCTTGACACAACTTCCCTTTTAGCAATTGAAAAGCAATTTCTTGCTCGTTCTCCCAATTAAACTTAGCATTCTTTCTCGTCAACTTCGTTAACGAAGAATCGATCTTAGAAAAGTCTTGGATAAACCGACGATAATAACCGACCAATTCGAGAAAACTTCGGATTTCCGTAGGTGTAGTCGGTCGTCCCCAACTCTTCACCGTCTCTATCTTCCCCGGGTCTACTTGAATACCATTTTCGTTCACAATATGACCAAGGAATTGAACTTCCCTTAGCCAAAATTCACATTTAGAGAACTTTGCATACAACTTCTCCTTTCGTAGCGTCTTCAATACTTCACGCAAATGACGTTCATGTTCGTTCATACTTTTCGAGTAGACTAGTATGTCATCAATGAACACTATTACCAACTTGTCCAACATAGGTTGGCACACTCGGTTCATAAGGTCCATGAATGCCGCCGGTGCATTCGTAAGACCAAAAGACATTACCACAAATTCAAAATGCCCATAACGCGTTCGAAAAGCCGTTTTCTCGATGTCTTCCTCACGGACCTGCATTTGGTGATAGCCGGACCGTAGGTCGATTTTAGAGAAATACGTTGCACCTTGAAGTTGATCAAACAAATCGTCAATCCTAGGTAACGGATAACGATTCTTGATCATCACTTTATTCAACTCTCGATAATCGATGCACATCCGCATACTACCATCCTTCTTCTTCACAAATAACACCGGAGCGCCCCATGGTGAAGCACTCGGTCGAATAAAACCCTTCTCAAGTAACTCTTGGATTTGATTTAGCAATTCTTGCATTTCCGTCGGCGCTAAACGAAAAGGAGTTTTAGCAATGGGAATAGCTCCCGGAACCAACTCAATGCGAAATTCAACTTGTCTTTCCGCCGGAACACCCGGTAACTCGTCTGGAAAAATGTCTTCGAATTCAATAACAACCGGAATTTCACGAATGGGTGGTGGCTCATCACGAGTATCAACAACATGGGCAAGAAAAGTCATGCCACCACTAACAAGGAAACGACGTGCCCGTGCAAAAGTGCATATCGGCACAAGTCTTCTACGCTTATCACTGTGAATAATTAACTCTCCCCCACTTGGGGTCTTCACACAAATAAATTTTTCATGGCATGCAATATCGGCTCTATTACGATCGAGCCAATCCATACCTACAACAATATCAAAGTCGCCCAAAGTCATCGGAATGAGATCTATCTTAAAGTTTTCGGCACCAAACACGACATCACAATTTTTGCACACATCGACCACTAGCACCGTCTTGCCGTCCGCTATTTCGACTTCTACCGGACGACTTAACTTAGCTAACGGTCAATTAAGTTTAGGTACAAATTTAGGAGACACAAACGACAAATTTGCACCACTATCGAAAAGAATCCTTGCCGGATTAGAATTAACCATGAAAGTACCTGAGACAACTTCGTTCGATTGTTTGGCTTTATCATTGGTCATTAAATAGTTGCGACCCCTTGCCGTACCCGCCGCCTTCTCTAATCGCTTCACATTATCGTTTCGCAAATCGGGACACTCCGGCTTCTTATGCCCTTCTTTTCCGCAATTAAAACAAGTGACCTTGTTTCCGAAAGATGGTTTAGGACATTCACGAGCCATATGACCCGGTTGCCCACAATTGTAGCACGCATAAGAAAAACCCCCGGAAGCGCCCTTCTTCACACTATTAACACTCTCGGAACCCTTCTCGTTCTTGTTCTTCTTGTTTGAAAAGTTAGAATGACTAGAACCTTTAAACTTTCTTTTGAAAAACGTGAAATCGCTTTTTCTTGGAACATCCGTCTCAAAACCCCGGGCCAATTCAAATAACTCATCAAAAGACTTAGCCATACCCCGACTAATCTTGCCCTTGAACTCATCATTCAAAGTACGGTAGAAATCTTTCATTAGCTTGTGATCGTCACCCACATATTCCGGACAAAAACGAGTTTTTGCCAAAAAGATAGACTTGAGTGTGACCAAGTCCATTGAACCTTGTTACAAATGGTACAACTCGTCCCGGATTCTATCAAGATCGGAAGAAGTCCGGTATTCTTTGAAGAATTCCTTCTTAAACTTCTCCCATGTTAAGTTCATGCATTGCTCTTCACCATATAAGTTGATTTTGTCGTCCCACCACAACTTGGCTTCTTCCCTCAACATACTAGAACCATACTGATGTGTGCAGCGGGGTGTACGAAATAGTATTAATTTAAATACGAAATATGACGAAATATTACACAAGTTTTAATTATTTATTTACAAAATGGATATACCTAAACCTTGCTACAACACTATAGGCAGTGTACCTAATCGTAGAGTAGTATAGTTTTTAGTAAGTCTGGTTCGTTCCACAGGGAGATGGCTTATTTCACACTATATTTTAAATAACTATATTTGTACAAAATATATATAATTATATATTACAATTATTATTATTATAAAAGGGGGTTTACCGTTTAATGACTGGTTTGTCGATTTTATATTTTAAGCAAAGCGTATAGTAAATGACGATATTTAAATAACGATAAAATAAATAACAATAATTAAAATGACAATAAATAAAAGTACGAGGAAATATGAAATAAAATATATTATGCTTATTTAAGCTTCCGTAACCATGATGTTTGACGTTTTGATTATTTATTACCCTGGGTTAATTGTCCTTCGTCCTGGATTATTTGATAAGTCCATCTGGTTTTTGTCCATAACGGTCCATCAGTCATAAATATAAAGTGCGAGAGTCCTCGTCAAATTATCCTTATGTCCGAAGTCAAATATTCCAACTAATTGGGGACTTAAACTGCAACAAGATTTTAATACTTTGTTTAATAATTACACCAGGTTATCGACTGCGTGTAACCCAAGGTTTTAATACTTTGTTATCAATTATGCCAAGTGTCCTTGTACATAATTTCACCCCTGTTTTAACAATTCTAGTGACTATTAATCCATTCCCGTGTCCGGTTAAATGAACTATTATTCGTACATATAAATACCCCGCCCATCGTGTCCGATCGAGTGTATATAGTTATTTATAGGGACGTCCAATTGTAAATCTTTATATTAAAATTAACAAACTATCATTTAGTTAAACAAATATAAAGCCCATTAATAGCCTATAGTCTAATTTCCACAAGTGTCGTTCTTTTGTCCAAACCCCAATTATGGTACAAAGCCCAATTACCCCGTCTTTAATATTTAGTCCAACATTATGATTACTTTGGCTCAAATAAGCATAATAATAACTTAAGTACGAGACATTAATTTAAAAAGGAGAACATAACTTACATTGAGTATTTATCGCGTAGTGTTACACGGACAGAATTTCGACTTCAAAAACCCGTAAAATAACCTTTACATAACCCGAACTAATCTAATATAAAACTACCCTATACTATATATATATATATATATATATATATATATATATATATATATATATATATATATATATATATATATATATATATTTATTTATTTATTTATTTATTTATTATTTATTACAGAGTATTATTATTATTATTTATTTTTACTCGCAGAATTCGTGACCTTTTATAAGCGTTTTGATTTCTGACAGCTCCGCGAGTCGTGGAGTTTTAAGCCTGCAAACTCTGCGAGTCGTGGAGTTTGAAAATCAAGCTCACAAACTTTTGGCTCCTAGCTTGTCGACATAATAAATATATAAATATAAAATATAAATAATTAATATAATTATTTATATATTATATTATATTCTTGTGCATAGTGGACTTGTAATTTTTGGTCCGTTGCGTCGGGCGTTGATAGTTGACTCATGTCCCGGTTCCGGATTTTCGAACGTCCTTGCGTACAATTTAATATCTTGTACTTTGCGTTTTGTAACTTGTACTCTTGTCATTTTTAGACGTTTTTCATCAATAAATTAAACCTTTTGAATTGTATCTTGTACATTTGAGCTTTTTGGACGTTTGTGTCTTCAAATCTTCGTTTTCGCCTTTTGTCTTCGCACATATTTATTTAAACAATTACAATGAAAATATAATACAATTACATATGAAAACCTATTATTTAGGAGGGATATTGCTATGAAATATATGTTCCTTTTTAGCCTTATCAAATATCCCCACACTTGAGCGTTGTTTGTCCTCAAGCAATACAGAACTTGAAATAAAAACATACATGAATCACTTTTTTATTCATCACACTTTGTACATCAGTGATTTTGATATGGTGGTATAAACAATGATAGTAACGATAGAACCATGGTTAAAGGTGGGTGTGTCATCCACAGTTGCCTCGGGTTAAGGTCAACGACACTTGCAATCAAATAGCCGATTTACTTTCGGTTTCCAAAGCAAAGTGCACATTTGAAAGGCGGTTTACAGTCTCATATGACTATGAAAATTTAGATCCGTTAGGGAAATTGGATCTTTATGAAAATATTTGATCTTTTGAAAATTCAATCTAGCTTTTACCCTAGATAAGTTTTCCGGAATAACCCTTCACCGGTGTTGCAAAATATTTTTGTGGGTTTTGTGGGTTTCAGATTTGAAAATTTTAGCTCAAAACTTATGGTTTTGTGTCACCCACTTGCTAACCTTGTATTAGGAAAGCAACACGTCCAGTATACTTGCTCCGTATATTACCTTTCGGTAAACTACCGTCCGGTTGTAAAGGAAAGCGTTGAACAAGCAACTATTAAGGCAATGTCCCCTGACATGCTTTTAATTATGGTCTATAACGTGTCGGATGCTATTACTATCCTTTGTAGGAGCAATAGTAAAGATCATCCTATGATTTTTCGGTCTGGCACAAGGTCCTGTCTTCGACCATGATATGCAACCACCGTTCTTACGGTTGACACCCGATTTGGTTCAGGTGACCTAATGAATTTCAATGAATTCTCAGGATTTTACGTTCAATGGTAATGAACGCATTAAAAATGGGTTTTCAGAAAACAAATCGGTTTGTAATTTTGATCAAAATATTTTCTTGTTCAAGCTCGAGTTAAGATATCATTGAATTCCATGAGTTTGAATTCTCAATCTTTAAGGTCAATCTCAAGGATTGAGTAATATCAGTCTTAAAAGCTGATTTTTGATCTTTTAAGGAGATTATCCTTTCTGGGGATCTGAATCATTAGTCTTATCAAGCTAATTTGCACGGTGCTCTCCCCATTTTACGAGACAGATCCTCTCATGGTTAGGATAAGTCTGACCACATGGCGACCCTGTTTGATGCTGAGGTCCGTGGATTTCCTGCTGATTTTATAGATGACTTTTCTAGATTTTTCGTCAACCTACAGCTGGTCTGGACGAAAACTTCATGACCTAAATCAAGAAGCGCGTGTCTTTTTCTGAAGACTTTACTTCATTTTAATGATGGAATTGATTCATCGTGTAGAACCATCTTTTCTTTTATCTTTATTATAATATTGCGGGTAAAACAGTCAATTTAGTCCAAAACAAAAGCACCTGCAATAAAGTTTACAGAAACATGTGATAGATAGTTTTTAATTGAATAACTTGGTACATTCTCCCCACACTTAGCTTTTTTCATGCGTCTTTTTATATCTTAAATAAATAAATTCAAGCGTTTTAGTTGTTTCTCAATTTATGTCCTTTTCGAGGTAACGATAATTTCGGTATTAACACCTAGTTTTCATCGTTCATAAATATGTATAAACATGATTTTGAATTCATTTAGTTGAAAATTTTTTAAAATTTTCACAAAATTTAGAAAATAAGCCAAGAATAGACCCGAGAGAATTTATAACCTTTCCCCACACTTGAGATCATGCAATGCCCTCATTTGCATGAAATCAGACTATAATTATAAATTCATGAGGGTGATCAGTGTAGAAAAGTGATTGAAAATACCCAGTTTGTAATTTTAAAGCTCGTTGAATGATAGATGGCGCGCCTCATCGTTCATTCCTTCTTGTTTTATCACACATGCTTTTTTTCAAAAACGGCTGCTTTTCTGAACTGTTTACAAATATTTGAAAAAGCGTCTTTTACCCTAATCATGTATTTTTATTAACGAGTTATGCACTAACTCGAACCCCTAATTTAACGTTAAGTGGGGTTAGACTTCCCCACACTTAGCTGACGCCATGTGAAGTCGGTAGAATAAGTTCCACGAATTAGAATAGTGAGCCAGTTATTTACATCTCGGGTGGTATAAAATATATAAATGGGTTTAAAGTTTAGAACCACCCGATCGTCACTACTTAATTCTTTTTTAAGTGTAGCTTTTAGTAAATGGATATGTCTCTTTTCTGGTTCTTGGTCAAATGGATCGATATACACCGACATATATATTATAGGGTGGAAAATTCCTAACATTTCCTTCCTTTTATTCTCGGGATTAAAGGTTTCACCTCTATTACCCAATTGGGTGAAATTTGAGGTGTCAATATCTATTACAGCTTGTAGTTCATCTTTGGTAGATGACTTGTCTATTGAGAATATTAAGTTGGAAGGTTGTGGAATGGTGAATTTCGGGATCGAAGCAAATTCTTCTTCATTAATGGTACTTAATGGTCCCACCATTTTGGTCTCGAGGGTAAAATTTTCAACGTTATCATTTTCCCAAGAGTACCAATTTGTCACCCTTACTTCTTCTTCATCCATTGATGGATCGATGATTTCGTTGGTAGAGGCTAATGTGTCGATATGTTGTGAAATTGGTAAAACTGAATAAAAATTATCATCGAGATAATTGGTGATTTCGAAGCTCTCGAATTCATCAAAATTTGATGATATGAGATTTTCTTGCACAATACTCCTCAGATCAACAGGTGTGTAATCTGATAGAGTTTCAGCTTGCCTATTTACAAACTCTCTCATTTGTTCATTTTGAGCATCAAGTTCTTCGAGTTTGATTTTCATATTGTCTAAAAGATTTTCAGACACATACTTTTCCTCGTCTTCTGGTTGTTGAGTTTGGAAATATTCTTGGGAATAATCCCAATTTGAATTGTATTCTTCATAATCGTTCCATTCAGGTTCCATGGGTGCATAATTTTTCATAGGAACGTAATAAAAACATTCCCATGTTGAGTGATAATCTCCACAGATTTCACAACCAGTTATTGTTTCGTCATTCGTGATCCAAGATTGACCGAATGAATTGTCATCAACACCCATTTGAGAGTATTGATTAAATTGATTTCGAATGTCATAAAGAGTTTCCATAGCCTTGTTTTCAAAATTTTTCATTTTATTGCGATGGCCAAATTTTAGCTACAATGTGGTGCAATTACTAATTATCCTATTAGTTATAAAAATAGAAAAACATATATAAGTTGTCCAATTAATAGACTTTTCTGCTTTTACCCACGTTTCGAATAGCCAAAAGATGCAGCAGGGAGCCAGAACCCTTTAAATCGGAAGCTCACAACTCAGCCACTAACAAATCTAACTATTACTACGAAGCAGAAAATTGTCAACGTCCATTAATTTAACCACTTAAATAATTTTTCTTTCCGTTTGAGATATTAGATAAGAAATAGAGAAAATTTCTAAGTCCTAAAAATTAAAGCGTCGAGAAATAAGAAAGAAAAAGAATGCGCGTCGAAAAACGTCGAAAAATAAAAATAAGAAAGAAAAACGTCGAAACTTAAAAGTCTAAAAATTATATCTAAAAAGTTGCGCCTAAAGGTTTAAAGGTAAATGCAATTTTATTCAGAAAACGGCAATTACTTAAAGGCACTAAAATCTATTTAAAACTAAAGAGAAAAACGGCGTCACAAAATTCCAAAGCGCCTAAATCTTAATCTAAAGAAAAAGCACTTAAGAGATTTTACGGCAAATCTTAAAAAAAAACTAGAAATAAAAATAAACTATGGCAAAATACTAAATTTAAAACTAGCTACGAACAATAAAAATACAAATATTATGCTAAAAACAAATAAAAATAAATAAAAAAATAAAAATAAACTAAAAGTTGTAAAAAGTACAATTTTTATAAAAATATTATTTTTATCTTTATTATTTTATAAAAGTATTAATTTTTATTTATAATAAAACTAATTAAAATACAAAATACAAATTAATTTAAAAACTAAAACTAAATATTAATAATAATAAATTAAATAGGGTTTATAAATAATAATAATTAATAATATTCCGTAATTAATGCGAAATAGGGTTTCTGGTCAGGCTGGTCAGGGCGGCTCCGCGAGTCGCGGTTCCTCGTACCAGCAATTCTCCGCGAGTCGCGGAGTTTGCAAAACGTTTTTTTTTTTAAATTTTATATTGTTTTTCTAAAATGATATATAAATATATTTATACAAAAATAAATTAAACATATAGCGTTTCGCCGAGTTCCCCGGCAGCGGCGCCAAAAACTTGATGTGTGCAGCGGGGTGTACGAAATAGTATTAATTTAAATACGAAATATGACGAAATATTACACAAGTTTTAATTATTTATTTAAAAAATGGATATACCTAAACCTTGCTACAACACTATAGGCAGTGTACCTAATCGTAGAGTAGTATAGTTTTTAGCAAGTCCGGTTCGTTCCACAGGGAGATGGCTTATTTCACACTATATTTTAAATAACTATATTTGTACAAAATATATATAATTATATATTACAATTATTATTATTATAAAAGGGGGTTTACCGTTTAATGACTGGTTTGTCGATTTTATATTTTAAGCGAAGCGTATAGTAAATGACAATATTTAAATAACGATAAAATAAATAACAATAATTAAAATGACAATAAATAAAAGTACGAGTAAATATGAAATAAAATATATTATGCTTATTTAAGCTTCCGTAACCATGATGTTTGACGTTTTGATTATTTATTACCCTGGGTTAATTGTCCTTCGTCCTGGATTATTTGATAAGTCCATCTGGTTTTTGTCCATAACGGTCCATCAGTCATAAGTATAAAGTGCGAGTGTCCTCGTCAAATTATCCTTCTGTCCGAAGTCAAATATTCCAACTAATTGGGGACTTAAACTGTAACAAGATTTTAATACTTTGTTTAATAATTACACCAGGTTATCGACTGCGTGTAACCCAAGGTTTTAATACTTTGTTATCAATTATGCCAAGTGTCCTTGTACATAATTTCACCCCTGTTTTAATAATTCTAGTGACTATTAATCCATTCCCGTGTCCGGTTAAATGACCTATTATTTGTACATATAAATACCCCGCCCATCGTGTCCGATCGAGTGTATATGGTTATTTATAGGAACATCCAATTGTAAATCTTTATATTAAAATTAACAAACTATCATTTAGTTAAACAAATATAAAGCCCATTAATAGCCCATAGTCTAATTTCCACAAGTGTCGTTCTTTTGTCCAAACCCCAATTATGGTACAAAGCCCAATTACCCCGTCTTTAATATTTAGTCCAACATCATGATTACTTTGGCTCAAAATAAGCATAATAATAACTTAAGTACGAGACATTAATTTAAAAAGGAGAACATAACTTACATTGAGTATTTATCGCGTAGTGTTACACGGACAGAATTTCGACTTCAAAAACCCGTAAAATAACCTTTACATAACCCGAACTAATCTAATATAAAACTACCCTATACTATATATATATATATATATATATATATATATATATATATATATATATATTATTTATTACATAGTATTATTATTATTATTTATTTTTACTCGCAGAATTCGTGACCTTTTATAAGCATTTTGATTTCTGACAGCTCCGCGAGTCGTGGAGTTTTAAGCCTGCAAACTTCGCGAGTCGTGGAGTTTGAAAATCAAGCTCACAAACTTTTGGCTCCTAGCTTGTCGACATAATAAATATATAAATATAAAATATAAATAATTAATATAATTATTTATATATTAAATTATATTCTTGTGTATAGTTGACTTGTAATTTTTGGTCCGTTGCGTCGGGCGTTGATAGTTGACTCATGTCCCGGTTTCGGATTTTCGAACGTCCTTGCGTACAATTTAATATCTTGTACTTTGCGTTTTGTAACTTGTACTCTTGTCATTTTTAGACGTTTTTCATCAATAAATTGAACCTTTTGAATTGTATCTTGTACATTTGAGCTTTTTGGACCTTTGTGTCTTCAAATCTTTGTTTTCGCCTTTTGTCTTCGCACTTATTTATTTAAACAATTACAATGAAAATATAATACAATTACATATGAAAACCTATTATTTAGGAGGGATATTGCTATGAAATATATGTTCCTTTTTAGCCTTATCACATACCTCGCCTTCCTTTTGGGAGGACACTCCACGGTACGGAAAGCCCCCTCGATATCGGAAATCCAACACGTGCTTTTCAACGGATCTCGCACCCCATTAAACATCGGAGGTTGAGTATCCTTGAAATTTTTGTAGTGAAAGTCCCGCCTTCCACCCCCACCATTACCTTCACCCCCTTCACCTCGAGGATAAATGTTTCTAGCCTCTAAAGCCTCCTCTATTGCGGCTTTCATTCGATCATTGATCATTTCGGTCACTTGTCCATCGACCGACTCTTGGAAGATCTTTCGAACATCGTCAAGAAAATCCCTCTTTAGCCTTTTAAAGATGGCCTCAACCTTGACCGTGAGTTCAACGTCCTTACTCGTACCTCCGTCATTGGTGTCGTGTCCATTTCTCATCTTCATTCTATAAAACGAAGTAAATTAAGCAATAAAACAAAAGGACTTAACCCATATGTATATACATATACACCACACTACCCCGTCTTGCTCAACAATCGTCGTACATCGCTTGTTTGACACGATTTAAACCCGTAACAATGGTAGCTAATCATTGTTACGCGAACACATCACATTAACTCACTAGTACCACGTCTATCTCGCTTGACGATTTTAAATACCACACAAAACAATAGCGTATTATTAGTTCACATAAACCTATGCACTAACCAAAACCCGATCCGACCCAAAGTCCTACAAGTCCCGCATAACGCGCGCACAAAAGTCTAAGTCTAGGCGCCTATCTCAAGTCACCTAAATCCCTTAGACCATGCTCTGATACCACTTGTAACGACCCGACATCTCAAATCCCAAAAAAAAAAATTTTGGGCCTGACCATCTGGATGGCGTCCAAGTTTTGGGATGGCGTCCAGCTTTTAAAACTGGGACGGCGTCCAAGAAATTGGGACGGCGTCCCAATGAACTGCCAGGGACTGACCTGGTGTCCCGTTTCACGTACGCGGAAAACCCGCTTCCCAACATTTTTAAACAAAAACCTTTTTACCACAAGTCAATATAAGTGAAACTAAGAGTTTTGCATAATCAAAACAAGTTTTACATCATCGGGCCCACGTCGCCTATTTACGAGTTTCGTTCAATAATACAAATTTTGACCAAATACAAGTTTAAGTTCCAAACGACACTAGAGCATGGTGTTTGGGGTTAAACTACCCAATCTCGGTCGAACTCCAAAAGCTAACACCCAAAAGCATCCCCTATCAAAACGGGCAGGAGACCACTAATCCAATTGAACGCTCTTACCCTTGTCAACGCCCGAGCCTATAAAAAGGTAAACAACGAGAGGGTAAGCAAAGCTTAGTGAATGCAATAATTATACGAATACATATATAATTATACCTACTTGCATACACTTACACAACCAATAACATGCTAGCAAACAGCAATAGCTTATCGTCGCAATAACAAGCTATAATTCACCAATACCCCCAAGCTAGCATAACAACCGCATATAAATATAACTCGAATAATTTAATATGCTTACAACACAAATAACCATGGTTAACCAATAGTACAAGGGAACGGCGCTCGCGAAAACGCCATCGATGTTCACAACATCCGTTAGGGCACTTAACACCTCGCACCACTAACCCCTAGGGTGGCACCTTAACACCTCGGCACTTCACCCCGAGTGGCATCTTAACACCTCGATGCTTCACTCATTATTTTACGGAGTGGTGTCTTAACACCTCGACACTACACTCCTAGGTGGCATCTTAACACCTCGATGCTACACCCGAGTGGCATCTTAACACCTCGATGCTACACTCTTCACGTGAAACGTGGTGTCTTAACACCTCGACACTACACATTTCACGCTACAACAAATAGATACATTATATACCTACGCATATAATTATTCCACTCACCTCAAAGTCTTGTGAAAAGATACCCGAGCTTGCGAACCTTAAAGTAACGTATCTATCACATTATACATATTATCAAACGCAAACTCAAGTCGGTCAACCAATTCTTTCACCATTCCTAAGTCATTTTGACCCAAAGTGCAATCCCGACCCATTTTGCACCATTAACCCTAATAATGGGTCAACTTCACCAAAAACCCTAACTCTAGTCAAATATGGTCTTATTACATTTTTAAATCACCAATTTAACTCATTTTCACACATGCAAGACCACTTAGGTCATTAAAGACCCATTTGACCCATTTCAAGGTCAACACACCCATTTGGGTCATCCACAACCCAAATGACACCCACTAACATTGACTATAAGTGTACTAGTGATTTGCTAGGCCTTTAAGACCCATTTACCCTTTCAAAACCCTAGGTTAGTCACCATTTGGGTCTTCATGTCCCAAACTTACCCAAAACCCCCAAATTACTCACAAATGGGTTTTATGTGCAACACTAACCCAAACCCTAACCCTTAAACACATTAAACTAAGGTAATCAAGTTTAGGGCTTACCACCACAATCAAAACGAAGCTAACGAGGAGATGAACAACTTTAATGCTCGAGCTAGAACCCGAAACAAGCTTCTTCCTCCCCTATTTGAGCTTTCTCACACTTAAATGCACTCTCACTCTAGAATTGAAGTGGATGAGGTTTGGTGGTTGGAAATGGAGTAATGAAGCTCAACAAAACTGATCTAGGGCCTTTAATTCGTCTACAAAGTGAAATTACCAAAATGCCCATCTAAAATTTCAAAAAAACAAAAAGGCTTGTCTGCCAGCCATTCTGGACGGCGTCCAGAAAGTTGGACGGCGTCCAGGCCTTTAATATGGGACGGCGTCCCGCCCATTTGGACGGCGTCCCACCAGTCTGAGGAAACTGGATCTTACAATAGATTTTTAGCTAATTCGATTACACAAAGAGGTAACAACAAGGAGAAAATGACTCTACACGATTTATTTTACCTTAAGTGCATTCGAAACACTAGAAGCTTTGTTAATATCCCCTACTGTGTTGGTTTTTATCTATCTAAAATGGTGGAAGGAATACAGGACGGCGGAATAATAGGAGGAGGTATTTTTGTTACTCTCATTGGAGAGTATTTAGGCATAGATAGGGATCAAGGGGGTCCACTGATGGTGTGTAGGGAACAGGATGAGACTTTAGGATTGAGGGTCTATCAAGGTGCAAAGGTATTAAAGAGCAGACACAATCAGGCAGTACCATATCAGGGCCCTCATCCACAGGTAGAGAGAGGTTCAGATGAGGAAATGGAGGAAGCGAATGATATTAGGGATGTCGTTAGGGAGGCTGTTACTGACGTTTACCAGCGTAAAGATGAGGTAGAAATGACAAACGAGGCTAGACATAGTCCATACGAGCAGTGGCACGCCGAGAATGTGTACGAGCATTCCAGGCAACGACAGCATGATAGATGGCACTATCATCAGCATTAGATCATGAGCCAGCTATCATCTCAGGTACCAAATAACTACGTACCGACCCGTCCTGCTTACTATCCGCCACACCAGCCCGATATGCGACCACCATTTACTCTCTATGACCCCAACCAAGCCTATCAGTACACCTATAACCAACCTTGGAACCCGACCGACGACATGAACTAGAACCCCTATCCAGATTGATACAGTTCCCGTTGGTGATTTTTATCTTTTATTATTTTTATTTACTTATGTTTAAAACATATAATATTGTGATACTTTTATGTAATTTTTAACATTTTTTTTATTTTGTTACTAATATTTCGTATTTATAATTTGAAAGTGGGATGTTAAGTCCCATTTCAAATTACCATGCATGTTATTATTTGTATGTATGTATATTGTCAATTGTACACAACAGGGTAAAACAACGAACTTTCAAAGACTGGCATTAAGTTCAGCAAAAGCTACTAATTTTGACGACAAAAGGAAAAACAAATGTGATGTAACAACAAGACGGAATGAACAAATGATGTGCACCATTTATCATTCAACAAACAAACGCCAATATGCTTGGAAACTTTGGTAAAATTTAATCATTTTTCTACGCTAATCACCCTCAATAATTTAAATTGCTACTGATTTCTTACAAATGAGGGCATTGCAAGATCTTAAGTGTGTGAAGGGGTTAAATTCTTTCGAATTTTTAAAATTTTAAATTTAAACACTTGGTTACCATTAAAAATACTAGTAACGCAGTAGTTGTATTAGAATCTAGTGCTCTCTGATAATAAAGAACAGCCCTAGTCTTATATACTGACTACCCAATTCTAGTAAAATTTTTCAAAATTTTCAACTAAATGAACTCAAAATTATGTTTATACATATTTATGAACGATAAAACTAGGTGTTAACACCGAAATTATTGTTACCTCGGAAAGGACATAAATTGAGAAACAACTCAAAACGCTTGAATTCATTTAAAATGAAATAGAGGAAAATAAAAAGGCAAAGAAAGAAAAATAAAAGCCAAGTGTGGAAAAAATTTACCAAGTTATTTAGAACATATATCGCATATTTTTGTACAAATAATTGAAGATACTTTTGTTTTGGACAATTTTATCAGTTTTACCCAATTTCTTATAATATATTTAAAAGAAATGTGCCACTTGATTTAAAAGGAAGTAAAGTCTTTCGAGAAAAAGACACGCGCTTCTTGTTTTAGGTCAGTAAATTGTCGTCCAGACCAGTTGTAGAGTCTACGAAAAACCTTGAAAAGTTTTCTCGAAAATCAGCCAGAAATCCACGGACCTCAGCATCAAACAGGGTTGCCAAGTGGTCAGACTTATCCTAACCATGAGAGGATCTGTCTCGTACAATGGGGGACACCATGCAAATTAGCTTATAAGACTAATGAATCAGATCTCCAGAAAGGATAATCTCCTTAAAGATCAAAAATCAGCTTTTAAGCCTGGTATTACTCAATCCTTGAGATTGACCTTAAAGATTGAGAATTACAAACTCATGGAATTCGATGATATCTAAACTCGAGCTTGAACGAGAAAATATTTTGATCAAATTACAAACCGATTTGTTTTCTGAAAAACCCATTTTCAATGCGTTCATTACCATTGAAAGTAAAATCCTATGAATTCACCGGGAATTCATTAGGTCACCTGAACCAAATCGGGTATCAACCATAAGAACGGTGGTTGCATAACATGGTCAAATACATGACCTTGTGCCAGACCGAAAAACTATAGAGTGATCTTTACTATTGCTCCTACAAAGGATAGTAATTACATCCGACACGATATAGGCCATAATCAAAAGCATGTCACGGGACATTGCCTTAACAGTTGCTTGTTCAACGCTTTCCTTTACAATCGGACGGTAGTTTACCGAAAGGTAATATACGGAGCAAGTATACTGGACGTGTTGCTTTCCCCATACAAGGTTAGCAAGTGGGTGACACAAAACCGCAAGTTTTGAGCTAAAATTTTCAAATCTGAAACCCTCAAAACCCACAAAAACAATTTGAAAACACCGGTGAAGGGTTATTCCGAAAAACTTATCTAGGGTAAAAGCTAGATTGAATTTTCAAAAGATCAAATGTTTTCATAAAGATCCAATTTCCTAAAGGATCTAAATTTTTATAGTCATGTGGGACTGTAAACCACATCGCTACTACCATTGTTCATACCGCCGTATTAAAATTACTGATGTACAAAGTGTGAAGAATAAAGAAGTGATTCTAGTAAAGTTATATTCAAGTTCTATATTTCTTGAGGACAAGCAACGCTCAAGTGTGGGAATATTTGATAATTCTAAAAACAAACATATATTTCATAGCATTATCCCTCAAGAAAGACAAGCTTTTAGTTGCAATTGTTCTATTTACAAGTGATATTCTTTTAAATATTAAAAGGTGAAGACAAAAGACAGATTTGACGATTTGAAGACGCAAACGACCAAAAAGCTAAAAAGTACAAAGTACAATCAAAGTGGTTCAAATTATTGATGAGAAACATCTAAAAGTTACAAGAGTACGAGCTGCGAAACGCAAAGTACAAGATATTAAATAGTACGAAAGGACGTTCGAAAATCCGGAACCGGTACATGAACCAACTATCAACGCGCGACGCAACGGAGCTAAAATGACAAGTCAACTATGCACATGAATATAATATAATATATAAATAATTCTTAAAATTATATATATATTATATATAAATTAAAAACCGTCGGCAAACAAGAAAACAAAATCATGTGGTCTGATCCAGCTGGCCATGCGATCGCATGGCCTGGAAGCACAAAAGCCATGCGATCGCATGGAGTCCTGTAGCTGCCCACATTCTATAAATTGCACGAATTCTGGCCGAGTTTATTACATCTTTTTCTAATCTCTCTCTCACAAATATATATATATTTATATTTATAATTTTAATTTTAATTTAAGATTAATAATAATAAGGTTATGTTAGCGAATGTTTTAAGGTTGTAAGTCAAAATTATGTCCGTGTAACGCTACGCTATTATTAATCATTGTAAGTTATGTTCAATCTTTTTAAATTAATGTCTCGTAGTTAAGTTATTATTATGCTTATTTAAATCGAAGTAATCATGATGTTGGACTAATTATTAAAGACGGGGTTATTGGACTTTGTACCATAATTGGGGTTTGGATAAAAGACCGACACTTGTAGAAATTGGACTATGAACTATTAATGGGCTTTATATTTGTTTAATTGAATGATAGTTCGTTAATTTAATATAGAGATTTACAATTTGACCTATCTATAAATAACCATATACACTCGATCGAACACGATGGGCGAGATATTTATAAATACTAATAATCGTTCATTTAACCGGACACGAAAATGGATTAATAGTCAATGGACTCATTAAAACAGGGGTGGATTATGTACAAGGACACTTGGCATAATTGTTAATAAAGTATTAAAACCTTGGGTTACACGCAGTCAATATCCTGGTGTAATTATTAAAAAAAAGTATTAAGACCTTGTTACAGTTTAAGTCCCCAATTAGTTGGAATATTTGAATTCGGATATAAGAATAATTTGACGAGGACACTCGCACTTTATATTTATGACTGATGGACTGTTATGGACAAAAACCAGATGGACATATCGAATAATCCAGGATAAAGGACAATTAACCCATGGTAATAAATTAAAATTAACACGTCAAACATCATGATTATGGAAATTTAAATAAGCATAATTCCTTTATTTTATAACTTATCGCACTTTTAATTATCGTACTTTTTAATTATCACAATTTTATTTACCTTCATTTTATTTATCGCACTTTAATTATTTTCATTTACTTTACTCTTTAAATTAAGTTATATTTATTTTTAATATTTTATATTAGGTTTTAACTGCGACTTAAGACATAAAATTGACAAACCGGTCATTAAACGGTAAAAACCCCCTTTTTACAATAATAATACTACTTTTATATATATATATATATATATATATATATATATATATATATATATATATATATATATATATATACAAATATAGTTTTAAAAATATAGCGTTAAACTTGGCTAGCTCCATGCGGAACGAACCGGACTTATTAAAAACTACACTACTGTACGATTAGGTACACTGTCTATAGTGTTGTAGCAAGGTTTAGGTATATCCACTCTATAAATAAATAAATAACTTGTGTAAAATTGTATCGTATTTAATAGTATTTCGCAATAAAAATATAACTATTTCGTATACACCTCTAAGCACATCACCAGATTACCAATAACTTGTTCAATTGGATGCTCCTTTGTCCATCTAGTGTTATGAATAGGTGAGATTGTTGTGGAACACACAGCATCTTGATCATCAGCTGGCTCAGAGGAATGAGTAACAGTGGGAGACAGCTGTTCATTGTGAGTGTAACCAGTACTAGCTTGAGATCCTTCAGAGCCATTAGACCTATGCTCAAGTTGTAAATCTTCTGTAGAGCCAGTAGGTCCACCAGGTTTAGATACAGGTGGAACAGAGTGTTCCATCTCATCATCAGAGAACCTATCAACATGGATTGGTGAGAGATTTGCTGCTGGTTCTTCTTCATCATCTAGAGCTTGCTGAGTTGGCTCTTCAAACAGTAACTCCTCATCTTCTTGACCAGAAGATGAAGTAGGGGCAGTTTCATCAAATGTAATATTAATAGATTCTTCAAAACAGCCCCTTCTTTTATTGAAAACCCTATATGCCTTTCAATGAGAGTTCTGTTTCTTCTTTCTGCAACACCATTCTGTTGAGGTGTTCTCACAGCAGAAAAATTCTATGAAATACCTTTGTCAGCACAAAATTCTTTCAAAGTAGCATTTCTGAATTATGTACCATGATCACTTCTAAGCTGCTTCACCAGTTGCCCATTTAGTAGTTCCATTCTTTTGATAAAATTGATAATTTCATCAGCAGCTTCACTCATTTGCTTCAAAAAGAATACCCAAGTGTATCTGGAATATTCATCAACAATCACCAGTGTATACTTCTTCCCACTACAGCTGGCTATATTAACAGGACCAAAAAGATCCATATGAAGTAGGTGAAATGGTTTCTCAACAGATAAAATCTGCTTTGACTTGAATGAGGCATGGTGATTGCTTCCCTTTTTCACAACCAAGTTACAATCTGTCCTTTACATAAGACATTGTGGGTAGCCCAGACACCAAACTTTTACTAGATAACTTATGAATATCTTTGAAGTTGAGATGTGAGAGTCTCTTGTGCCATAACCACTTGAGGTTGTCTGCTGCCTTTGAGTAGAAACAAGTATCAGTTGTTGTGACTGTTGTGTTCATGTCAATTTGATACATGTTCTCATGTCTTTTTGCTGTCAGCAGTGGCTTCCCTGTCTTATCAAAAATAGTGTCAATCTTCCTTCTGAACTGGACTATCTTACTATTGCTTGTCAGTTGGCTTATGCTGAGTAGATTATGTTTAAGCCCAACGACATATGCTACATTTGAAAATGTAACATTCCCATTTGTTAGAGTAACAAAACCCTTTGTGTAACCCAAAGAATTATCTCCATATGATACAACTGGACCATCCTTTTCTTAATAGTCCATCAGCAGGGACTTACATCCGGTCATATGTCTCGAACAACCACTATCGAGATACCAGATTTGCTTGTTTTGAATGCCCTGCACAGTAACTAAGAGATTAGTTCTTTTGGGAACCCATCCAAGGATGGGTTCTGGAAGGGTCATCTTTGATGATCTCTTCCTATCTGCTGGCTTACTTGAAGAAGCAGCAGCAGATGGGGTTAGAGTTAGAGTACACCGGTTGGCTAAGTGAAACATGCTGCCACACTTGTAGCATTTTCTCACATTTGGTATTGGTGACTGGTCATACACTGAGTAAATGGGTGCAGTAAGATCGGGTCTACTTTTAGATATGGCAGCTATGAGCTGGTCAAGCTTGACAGTCATTATCTCAGTGATATATGACTCAGCACATGTGATAGGTCAGATCATGTTGAGATTAGAAGAAAAGACAAGTTAGAATGAGATTCGGTAAGTGTGAAGGAGATTCGGTATTAGAGAAAATTAACAAGATTTACATTCCACAGCTTCTAGAACTCAGTTACAATGCAATGGCTATCTAATTAGGACTACTTAGGTTCCTTATATAGCCCTCTTCTAAGGAACCATCAATTAAGCTTATTTCACATTAACACTATACAACTTCGGGGTCCTAACAATCTCCCCCTTAGTGTTAAATGTGAACTTTACAATATAATCCTATTGGGTAATCTTGAGAGGTCCAAACGTTAGTTTCCATCGTGTGCCGTCTGGTTTTGAAACTTCTACTTGATTTTTAGAAATTTGCTTAGAAGGTTTCCAGACGCCCCCACGCTTTTCTTGGATCTTCCTCATGTAATGGATATTCATCCATTTCTTTGAAATACCTTCTCTTTCTCTGGCCACGAAGAATCTCAAACTGTCTTGTACGGATCCGGAGCTTTAGACGATCTCTGATATGCTTTATAAACTCTCCAAGACCCATTTTGAAATGTCCCGTTCTTATTGATTAAAAACGTTCCATATTAATTGATTTCGTTGCGAGGTTTTGACCTCTATATGAGACGTTTTTTCAAAGACTGCATTCATTTTTAAACAAACCATAACCTTTATTTCATCAATAAAGGTTTAAAAAGCTTTACGTAGATTATCAAATAATGATAATCTAATATATCCTGTTTACACACGACCATTACATAATGGTTTACAATACAAATATGTTACAACAAAATAAGTTTCTTGAATGCAGTTTTTACACAATATCATACAAGCATGGACTCCAAATCTTGTCCTTATTTAAGTATGCGACAGCGGAAGCTCTTAATAATCACCTGAGAATAAACATGCTTAAAACGTCAACAAAAATGTTGGTGAGTTATAGGTTTAACCTATATATATCAAATCGTAACAATAGACCACAAGATTTCATATTTCAATACACATCCCATACATAGAGATAAAAATCATTCATATGGTGAACACCTGGTAACCGACAATAACAAGATGCATATATAAGAATATCCCCATCATTCCGGGACACCCTTCGGATATGATATAAATTTCGAAGTACTAAAGCATCCGGTACTTTGGATGGGGTTTGTTAGGCCCAATAGATCTATCTTTAGGATTCGCGTCAATTAGGGTGTCTGTTCCCTAATTCTTAGATTACCAGACTTAATAAACAGGGGCATATTCGATTTCGATAATTCAACCATAGAATGTAGTTTCACGTACTTGTGTCTATTTTGTAAATCATTTATAAAACCTGCATGTATTCTCATCCCAAAAATATTAGATTTTAAAAGTGGGACTATAACTCACTTTCACAGATTTTTACTTCGTCGGGAAGTAAGACTTGGCCACTGGTTGATTCACGAACCTATAACAATATATACATATATATCAAAGTATGTTCAAAATATATTTACAACACTTTTAATATATTTTGATGTTTTAAGTTTATTAAGTCAGCTGTCCTCGTTAGTAACCTACAACTAGTTGTCCACAGTTAGATGTACAGAAATAAATCGATAAATATTATCTTGAATCAATCCACGACCCAGTGTATACGTATCTCAGTATTGATCACAACTCAAACTATATATATTTTGGAATCAACCTCAACCCTGTATAGCTAACTCCAACATTCACATATAGAGTGTCTATGGTTGTTCCGAAATATATATAGATGTGTCGACATGATAGGTCGAAACATTGTATACGTGTCTATGGTATCTCAAGATTACATAATATATAATACAAGTTGATTAAGTTATGGTTGGAATAGATTTGTTACCAATTTTCACGTAGCTAAAATGAGAAAAATTATCCAATCTTGTTTTACCCATAACTTCTTCATTTTAAATCCGTTTTGAGTGAATCAAATTGCTATGGTTTCATATTGAACTCTATTTTATGAATATAAACAAAAAAAGTATAGGTTTCTAGTCGGAAAAATAAGTTACAAGTCGTTTTTGTAAAGGTAGTCATTTCAGTCGAAAGAACGACGTCTAGATGACCATTTTAGAAAACATACTTCCACTTTGAGTTTAACCATAATTTTTGGATATAGTTTCATGTTCATAATAAAAATCATTTTCTCAGAATAACAACTTTTAAATCAAAGTTTATCATAGTTTTTAATTAACTAACCCAAAACAGCCCGCGGTGTTACTACGACGGCGTAAATCCGGTTTTACGGTGTTTTTCGTGTTTCCAGGTTTTAAATCATTAAGTTAGCATATCATATAGATATAGAACATGTGTTTAGTTGATTTTAAAAGTCAAGTTAGAAGGATTAACTTTTGTTTGCGAACAAGTTTAGAATTAACTAAACTATGTTCTAGTGATTACAAGTTTAAACCTTCGAATAAGATAGCTTTATATGTATGAATCGAATGATGTTATGAACATCATTACTACCTTAAGTTCCTTGGATGAACCTACTGGAAAAAAGAAAAATGGATCTAGCTTCAATGGATCCTTGGATGGCTCAAAGTTCTTGAAGCAAAATCATGACACGAAAACAAGTTCAAGTAAGATCATCACTTGAAATAAGATTGTTATAGTTATAGAAATTGAACCAAAGTTTGAATATGATTATTACCTTGTATTAGAATGATAACCTACTGTAAGAAACAAAGATTTCTTGAGGTTGGATGATCACCTTACAAGATTGGAAGTGAGCTAGCAAACTTGAAAGTATTCTTGATTTTATGAAACTAGAACTTTTGGAATTTATGAAGAACACTTAGAACTTGAAGATAGAACTTGAGAGAGTTCAATTAGATGAAGAAAATTGAAGAATGAAAGTGTTTGTAGGTGTTTTTGGTCGTTGGTGTATGGATTAGATATAAAGGATATGTAATTTTGTTTTCATGTAAATAAGTCATGAATGATTACTCATATTTTTGTAATCTTATGAGATATTTCATGCTAGTTGCCAAATGATGGTTCCCACATGTGTTAGGTGACTCACATGGGCTGCTAAGAGCTGATCATTGGAGTGTATATACCAATAGTACATACATCTAAAAGCTGTGTATTGTACGAGTACGAATACGGGTGCATACGAGTAGAATTGTTGATGCAACTGAACGAGAATGTAATTGTAAGCATTTTTGTTAAGTAGAAGTATTTTGATAAGTGTATTGAAGTCTTTCAAAAGTGTATAAATACATATTAAAACACTACATGTATATACATTTTAACTGAGTCGTTAAGTCATCGTTAGTCGTTACATGTAAGTGTTGTTTTGAAACCTTTAGGTTAACGATCTTGTTAAATGTTGTTAACCCAATGTTTATAATAACAAAAGAGATTTTAAATTATTATATTATCATGATATTATGATGTACGAATATCTCTTAATATGATATATATACATTAAATGTCGTTACAACGATAAACGTTACATATATGCCCCGTTTCAAAATCATTAAGTTAGTAGTCTTGTTTTTACATATGTAGTTCATTGTTAATATAATTAATGATATGTTTACTTATCATAATATCATGTTAACTATATATATAACCATATATATGTCATCATATAGTTTTTTTTTTTACAAGTTTTAACGTTCGTGAATCACCGGTCAACTTGGGTGGTCAATTGTCTATATGAAACCTATTTCAATTAATCAAGTCTTAACAAGTTTGATTGCTTAACATGTTGGAAACATTTAATCATGTAAACATCAATCTCAATTAATATATATAAACATGGAAAAGTTCGGGTCACTACAGTACCTACCCGTTAAATAAATTTCGTCCCGAAATTTTAAGCTGTTGAAGGTGTTGACGAATCTTCTGGAAATAGATGCGGGTATTTCTTCTTCATCTGATCTTCACGCTCCCAGGTGAACTCGGGTCCTCTACGAGCATTCCATCGAACCTTAACAATTGGTATCTTGTTTTGCTTAAGTCTTTTAACCTCACGATCCATTATTTCGACGGGTTCTTCGATGAATTGGAGTTTTTCATTGATTTGGATTTCATCTAACGGAATAGTGAGATCTTCTTTAGCAAAACATTTCTTCAAATTCGAGACGTGGAAAGTGTTATGTACAGCCGCGAGTTGTTGAGGTAACTCAAGTCGGTAAGCTACTGGTCCGACACGATCAATAATCTTGAATGGTCCAATATACCTTGGATTTAATTTCCCTCGTTTACCAAATTGAACAACGCCTTTCCAAGGTGAAACTTTAAGCATGACCATCTCTCCAATTTCAAATTCTATATCTTTTCTTTTAATGTCAGCGTAGCTCTTTTGTCGACTTTGGGCGGTTTTCAACCGTTGTTGAATTTGGATGATCTTCTCGGTAGTTTCTTGTATAATCTCCGGACCCGTAATCTGTCTATCCCCCACCTCACTCCAACAAATAGGAGACCTGCACTTTCTACCATAAAGTGCTTCAAACGGCGCCATCTCAATGCTTGAATGGTAGCTGTTGTTGTAGGAAAATTCTGCTAACGGTAGATGTCGATCCCAACTGTTTCCGAAATCAATAACACATGCTCGTAGCATGTCTTCAAGCGTTTGTATCGTCCTTTCGCTCTGCCCATCAGTTTGTGGATGATAGGCAGTACTCATGTCTAGACGAGTTCCTAATGCTTGCTGTAATGTCTGCCAGAATCTTGAAATAAATCTGCCATCCCTATCAGAGATAATAGAGATTGGTATTCCATGTCTGGAGACGACTTCCTTCAAATACAGTCGTGCTAACTTCTCCATCTTGTCATCTTCTCTTATTGGTAGGAAGTGTGCTGATTTGGTGAGACGATCAACTATTACCCAAATAGTATCAAAACCACTTGCAGTCCTTGGCAATTTAGTGATGAAATCCATGGTAATGTTTTCCCATTTCCATTCCGGGATTTCGGGTTGTTGAAGTAGACCTGATGGTTTCTGATGCTCAGCTTTGACCTTAGAACACGTCAAACATTCTCCTACGTATTTAGCAACATCGGCTTTCATACCCGGCCACCAAAAATGTTTCTTGAGATCCTTGTACATCTTCCCCGTTCCAGGATGTATTGAGTATCTGGTTTTATGAGCTTCTCTAAGTACCATTTCTCTCATATCTCCAAATTTTGGTACCCAAATCCTTTCAGCCCTATACCGGGTTCCGTCTTCCCGAATATTAAGATGTTTCTCCGATCCTTTGGGTATTTCATCCTTTAAATTTCCCTCTTTTAAAACTCCTTGTTGCGCCTCCTTTATTTGAGTAGTAATGTTATTATGAATCATTATATTCATAGATTTTACTCGAATGGGTTCTCTATCCTTCCTGCTCAAGGCATCGGCTACCACATTTGCCTTCCCCGGGTGGTAACGAATCTCAAAATCGTAATCATTCAATAATTCAATCCACCTACGCTGCCTCATATTCAGTTGTTTCTGATTAAATATGTGTTGAAGACTTTTGTGGTCGGTATATATAATACTTTTGACCCCATATAAGTAGTGCCTCCAAGTCTTTAATGCAAAAACAACCGCGCCTAATTCCAAATCATGCGTCGTATAATTTTGTTCGTGAATCTTCAATTGTCTAGACGCATAAGCAATCACCTTCGTTCGCTGCATTAATACACAACCGAGACCTTGCTTTGATGCGTCACAATAAATCACAAAATCATCATTCCCTTCAGGCAATGACAGTATAGGTGCCGTAGTTAGCTTTTTCTTCAATAACTGAAACGCTTTCTCTTGTTCATCATTCCATTCAAATTTCTTCCCTTTATGCGTTAATGCAGTCAAGGGTTTTGCTATTCTGGAAAAGTCTTGGATGAACCTTCTGTAGTAACCAGCTAGTCCTAAAAACTGGCGTATGTGTTTCGGAGTTTTCGGGGTTTCCCACTTTTCAACAGTTTCTATCTTTGCCGGATCCACCTTAATACCTTCTTTGTTCACTATGTGACCGAGGAATTGAACTTCTTCCAACCAAAATGCACACTTTGAAAACTTAGCGTACAATTCTTCCTTCCTCAATACTTCTAACACTTTTCTCAAATGTTCACCGTGTTCTTGGTCATTCTTTGAGTAAATAAGTATGTCATCAATGAAAACAATGACAAACTTGTCAAGGTATGGTCCACACACTCGGTTCATAAGGTCCATGAACACAGCTGGTGCATTAGTTAAACCAAACGGCATGACCATAAACTCGTAATGACCGTAACGTGTTCTGAAAGCAGTCTTTGGAATATCATCTTCTTTCACCCGCATTTGATGATACCCGGAACGTAAGTCAATCTTTGAATAAACAGACGAGCCTTGTAGTTGATCAAATAAGTCGTCGATTCTCGGTAGTGGGTAGCGGTTCTTGATGGTAAGTTTGTTCAACTCTCGGTAGTCGATACACAACCTGAATGTACCATCTTTCTTCTTGACAAACAAAACAGGAGCTCCCCACGGTGATGTGCTTGGTCGAATGAAACCACGCTCTAAAAGTTCTTGTAATTGGCTTTGCAGTTCTTTCATCTCGCTGGGTGCGAGTCTGTAAGGAGCACGAGCTATTGGTGCAGCTCCTGGTACAAGATCTATTTGAAATTCAACGGATCGATGTGGGGGTAATCCCGGTAATTCTTTCGGAAATACATCGGGAAATTCTTTTGCAATGGGAACATCATTGATGCTCTTTTCTTCAGTTTGTACTTTCTCGACGTGTGCTAGAACAGCATAGCAACCTTTTCTTATTAGTTTTTGTGCCTTCAAATTACTAATAAGATGTAGCTTCATGTTGCCCTTTTCTCCGTACACCATTAAGGGTTTTCCTTTTTCTCGTATAATGCGAATTGCATTTTTGTAACAAACGATCTCCGCTTTCACTTCTTTCAACCAGTCCATACCGATTATCACATCAAAACTCCCTAACTCTACTGGTATCAAATCAATCTTAAATGTTTCGCTAACCAGTTTAATTTCTCGATTCCGACATATATTATCTGCTGAAATTAATTTACCATTTGCTAATTCGAGTAAAAATTTACTATCCAAAGGCGTCAATGGACAACTTAATTTAGCACAAAAATCTCTACTCATATAGCTTCTATCCGCACCCGAATCAAATAAAACGTAAGCAGATTTATTGTCAATAAGAAACGTACCCGTAACAAGCTCCGGGTCTTCCTGTGCCTCTACCGCATTAATATTGAAAACTCTTCCACGGCCTTGTCCATTCGTGTTCTCCTGGTTCGGGCAATTTCTAATAATGTGGCCTGGTTTTCCACATTTATAACAAACTACATTGGCATAACTTGCTCCGACACTACTTGCTCCGTCATTACTCGTTCCGACACCATTTGTTCCTTTCGTTCTATTAACCCCTGGTCCGTAGACCTCACACTTCGCCGCGCTATGACCATTTCTTTTACACTTGTTGCAAAATTTGGTGCAGAACCCCGAGTGATTCTTTTCACACCTTTGGCATAGTTGCTTCTGATTGTTGTTGTTGTTGCGGTTATTATTGTTGTTGGGATGATTGTTGTAGTTGCTGTTGTTGTTGTTGTTGTTGGGCCGTTTGTTGTAGTTGCGATTGATGTTGCGATTGTTGGGATAATTGTTGCGATTATTGTTGTAATTGTTGTTGTTGTTGTATTGGTGATTCTTATCACCGTTTTCCTCCCACTTTCTTTTGACTTGCTTCACATTGGCCTCTTCAGCAGTCTGTTCTTTAATTCTTTCTTCAATCTGGTTCACTAGTTTGTGAGCCATTCTACATGCCTGTTGTATGGAGGTGGGCTCGTGTGAACTTATATCTTCTTGGATTCTTTCCGGTAATCCTTTCACAAACGCGTCGATCTTCTCTTCCTCATCTTCGAATGCTCCCGGACACAATAGGCACAATTCTGTGAATCGTCTTTCGTACGTGGTAATATCAAATCCTTGGGTTCGTAACCCTCTAAGTTCTGTCTTGAGCTTATTGACCTCGGTTCTGGGACGGTACTTCTCGTTCATCAAGTGCTTGAATGCTGACCACGGTAGTGCGTACGCATCATCTTGTCCCACTTGCTCTAGATAGGTATTCCACCATGTTAACGCAGAACCTGTGAAGGTATGCGTAGCGTACTTCACTTTGTCCTCTTCAGTACACTTACTTATGGCAAACACCGATTCAACCTTCTCGGTCCACCGTTTCAATCCGATCGGTCCTTCGGTTCCATCAAATTCCAAAGGTTTGCAGGCAGTGAATTCTTTGTAGGTGCATCCTACACGATTTCCTGTACTGCTAGATCCAAGGTTATTGTTGGTATGTAGCGCAGCCTGTACTGCGGCTATGTTTGAAGCTAGAAAAGTACGGAATTCCTCTTCATTCATATTCACGGTGTGTCGAGTAGTCGGTGCCATTTCCTTCAAAATAGTTAAATGGAACAAGTTAATCATACAGAATATTAAGAGTAGTTAATAGTATTTCGTAGCATAATATGAACTCATTTATAAAAGCTTTTTCTTCATATTAGCGTTTTATAAGTTTAAATTCGGGTAGTACCTACCCGTTAAGTTCATACTTAGTAGCTAATATACAATTCAACTACTACAATTCTATATGAAAAACTGATTATAATAATATTTCGCGTTCAAACTTTTATACAATATTTTACAAACTTACAATACCGCTTATTTTACATAAAGCATGAAATATAGCACACAATAACTTTGATACAAGATAGTTGTGAAGACAATTCTAGCTAGTACACAAGTCGTTCAGCAAAGGCAATAAATACACGTAATTCATACGTCCAGAAACAAGTCATGCATTCTGGTTTTACTAGGACTACTTCCCATCCTTGGTCTTGTGCAACATAACCGTTATGGCCGTTGATAAGACAGCGTGTTGTAACGTCATCAAAGGGACGAGGGTTACGTAATGTCCAACAGTCCCGTAATAATCTAAAAACCTCATTTCTTACCCCAATTACCGACTCCGTCACTTGTGGAAACGTTTTGTTTAATAGTTGTAGCCCGATGTTCTTGTTCTCACTTTGGTGAGAAGCGAACATTACTAATCCGTAAGCATAACATGCTTCTTTATGTTGCATGTTAGCCGCTTTTTCTAAATCACGAAGTCCAATATTCGGATATATTGAGTCAAAATAATTTCTTAACCCGTTGCGTAAAATAGCATTTGGGTTCCCCGCAATATATGCGTCAAAGTAAACACATCGTAACTTATGGGTTTCCCAATGTGATATCCCCCATCTTTCAAACGAAAGTCTCTTATAAACCAAGACATTCTTGGAACGTTCTTCGAATGTCTTACAAACTGATCTCGCCTTAAATAGTTGTGCCGAAGAATTCTGGCCGACTCTAGACAAGATTTCATCAATCATGTCTCCGGGTAGGTCTCTTAAAATATTGGGTTGTCTATCCATTTTGTATTTTTAAACTGTAAAATAGACAAGAGTTAGATTCATAAAAAAAATACTTATTAATACAAGCAATTTTTACATATATCATAAAGCATAAGAACACTATATTCCATATATTACACCACACGAATACAACTATCTTATTCCGACTCGCTCGTTTCTTCTTCTTCGGTTTTGGTTCGTTTTGCCAAGTTTCTAGGGATATATGATGTTCCCCTAATACGAACCGTCGTTGTCCACATTGGTTTAGAAAAACCTGGTGGTTTAGAGGTTCCCGGGTCATTGTTACAACTTAAGGACTTCGGGGGTTGACGATACATATAAAGTTCATCGGGGTTGGAATTAGATTTCTCTATTTTGATGCCCTTTCCCTTATTATTTTCTTTTGCCTTTTTAAATTCAGTTGGGGTAATTTCTATAACATCATCGAAATTCTCGTCGGAATCCGATTCATCGGAGAATTGGTAATCCTCCCAATATTTTGCTTCCTTGGCGGAAACACCATTGACCATAATTAACTTTGGTCGGTTGGTTGAGGATTTTCTTTTACTTAACCGTTTTATTATTTCCCCCACCGGTTCTATTTCTTCATCCGGTTCCGATTCTTCTTCCGGTTCCGATTCTTCTTCCGGTTCCGATTCTTCTTCCGGTTCCGACTCTTCTTCCGGTTCCTCTTCGGGAACTTGTGAATCAGTCCACAAATTATTCCAATTTACATTTGACTCTTCATTATTATTAGGTGAGTCAATGGGACTTGTTCTAGAGGTAGACATCTATCACATAATATCAAACACGTTAAGAGATTAATATATCACATAATATTCATATGTTAAAAATATATAGTTTCCAACAAAAATGTTAAGCAATCATTTTTAAAGAAAACACGGTCGAAGTCCAGACTCACTAATGCATCCTAACAAACTCGATAAGACACACTAATGCAAATTTTCTGGTTCTCTAAGACCAACGCTCGGATACCAACTGAAATGTCCCGTTCTTATTGATTAAAAACGTTCCATATTAATTGATTTCGTTGCGAGGTTTTGACCTCTATATGAGACGTTTTTTCAAAGACTGCATTCATTTTTAAACAAACCATAACCTTTATTTCATCAATAAAGGTTTAAAAAGCTTTACGTAGATTATCAAATAATGATAATCTAATATATCCTGTTTACACACGACCATTACATAATGGTTTACAATACAAATATGTTACAACAAAATAAGTTTCTTGAATGCAGTTTTTACACAATATCATACAAGCATGGACTCCAAATCTTGTCCTTATTTAAGTATGCGACAGCGGAAGCTCTTAATAATCACCTGAGAATAAACATGCTTAAAACGTCAACAAAAATGTTGGTGAGTTATAGGTTTAACCTATATATATCAAATCGTAACAATAGACCACAAGATTTCATATTTCAATACACATCCCATACATAGAGATAAAAATCATTCATATGGTGAACACCTGGTAACCGACAATAACAAGATGCATATATAAGAATATCCCCATCATTCCGGGACACCCTTCGGATATGATATAAATTTCGAAGTACTAAAGCATCCGGTACTTTGGATGGGGTTTGTTAGGCCCAATAGATCTATCTTTAGGATTCGCGTCAATTAGGGTGTCTGTTCCCTAATTCTTAGATTACCAGACTTAATAAACAGGGGCATATTCGATTTCGATAATTCAACCATAGAATGTAGTTTCACGTACTTGTGTCTATTTTGTAAATCATTTATAAAACCTGCATGTATTCTCATCCCAAAAATATTAGATTTTAAAAGTGGGACTATAACTCACTTTCACAGATTTTTACTTCGTCGGGAAGTAAGACTTGGCCACTGGTTGATTCACGAACCTATAACAATATATACATATATATCAAAGTATGTTCAAAATATATTTACAACACTTTTAATATATTTTGATGTTTTAAGTTTATTAAGTCAGCTGTCCTCGTTAGTAACCTACAACTAGTTGTCCACAGTTAGATGTACAGAAATAAATCGATAAATATTATCTTGAATCAATCCACGACCCAGTGTATACGTATCTCAGTATTGATCACAACTCAAACTATATATATTTTGGAATCAACCTCAACCCTGTATAGCTAACTCCAACATTCACATATAGAGTGTCTATGGTTGTTCCGAAATATATATAGATGTGTCGACATGATAGGTCGAAACATTGTATACGTGTCTATGGTATCTCAAGATTACATAATATATAATACAAGTTGATTAAGTTATGGTTGGAATAGATTTGTTACCAATTTTCACGTAGCTAAAATGAGAAAAATTATCCAATCTTGTTTTACCCATAACTTCTTCATTTTAAATCCGTTTTGAGTGAATCAAATTGCTATGGTTTCATATTGAACTCTATTTTATGAATCTAAACAAAAAAAGTATAGGTTTCTAGTCGGAAAAATAAGTTACAAGTCGTTTTTGTAAAGGTAGTCATTTCAGTCGAAAGAACGACGTCTAGATGACCATTTTAGAAAACATACTTCCACTTTGAGTTTAACCATAATTTTTGGATATAGTTTCATGTTCATAATAAAAATCATTTTCTCAGAATAACAACTTTTAAATCAAAGTTTATCATAGTTTTTAATTAACTAACCCAAAACAGCCCGCGGTGTTACTACGACGGCGTAAATCCGGTTTTACGGTGTTTTTCGTGTTTCCAGGTTTTAAATCATTAAGTTAGCATATCATATAGATATAGAACATGTGTTTAGTTGATTTTAAAAGTCAAGTTAGAAGGATTAACTTTTGTTTGCGAACAAGTTTAGAATTAACTAAACTATGTTCTAGTGATTACAAGTTTAAACCTTCGAATAAGATAGCTTTATATGTATGAATCGAATGATGTTATGAACATCATTACTACCTTAAGTTCCTTGGATGAACCTACTGGAAAAAAGAAAAATGGATCTAGCTTCAATGGATCCTTGGATGGCTCAAAGTTCTTGAAGCAAAATCATGACACGAAAACAAGTTCAAGTAAGATCATCACTTGAAATAAGATTGTTATAGTTATAGAAATTGAACCAAAGTTTGAATATGATTATTACCTTGTATTAGAATGATAACCTACTGTAAGAAACAAAGATTTCTTGAGGTTGGATGATCACCTTACAAGATTGGAAGTGAGCTAGCAAACTTGAAAGTATTCTTGATTTTATGAAACTAGAACTTTTGGAATTTATGAAGAACACTTAGAACTTGAAGATAGAACTTGAGAGAGTTCAATTAGATGAAGAAAATTGAAGAATGAAAGTGTTTGTAGGTGTTTTTGGTCGTTGGTGTATGGATTAGATATAAAGGATATGTAATTTTGTTTTCATGTAAATAAGTCATGAATGATTACTCATATTTTTGTAATCTTATGAGATATTTCATGCTAGTTGCCAAATGATGGTTCCCACATGTGTTAGGTGACTCACATGGGCTGCTAAGAGCTGATCATTGGAGTGTATATACCAATAGTACATACATCTAAAAGCTGTGTATTGTACGAGTACGAATACGGGTGCATACGAGTAGAATTGTTGATGCAACTGAACGAGAATGTAATTGTAAGCATTTTTGTTAAGTAGAAGTATTTTGATAAGTGTATTGAAGTCTTTCAAAAGTGTATAAATACATATTAAAACACTACATGTATATACATTTTAACTGAGTCGTTAAGTCATCGTTAGTCGTTACATGTAAGTGTTGTTTTGAAACCTTTAGGTTAACGATCTTGTTAAATGTTGTTAACCCAATGTTTATAATAACAAAAGAGATTTTAAATTATTATATTATCATGATATTATGATGTACGAATATCTCTTAATATGATATATATACATTAAATGTCGTTACAACGATAAACGTTACATATATGCCCCGTTTCAAAATCATTAAGTTAGTAGTCTTGTTTTTACATATGTAGTTCATTGTTAATATAATTAATGATATGTTTACTTATCATAATATCATGTTAACTATATATATAACCATATATATGTCATCATATAGTTTTTTTTTTTACAAGTTTTAACGTTCGTGAATCACCGGTCAACTTGGGTGGTCAATTGTCTATATGAAACCTATTTCAATTAATCAAGTCTTAACAAGTTTGATTGCTTAACATGTTGGAAACATTTAATCATGTAAACATCAATCTCAATTAATATATATAAACATGGAAAAGTTCGGGTCACTACACATTTTCATGTCAATGTCATTAAACTTGCTTTGACGAATTTTAAGATACTTCAGTGCAGCCTTGAGTGTACCATCTGAGTATTTGTTCAACTCTTTAGTGCGGATGAACACTTTTTCTTTCTGAGAATTCACAAATACAAACCCTTCGGGTTCGAATTTCATTTGAAACATTCTCATATCCTTTAGTCCCTCTGTGTATAGATTCGGACAGGTTATTCGAATCTTTTTCCTATTAGCTTCGAGACCAATTTGAAAATCTTCACGTCTCATCAGTTCAATTGTCTCCATCATGTATCTTTTCACAGCTTCCAAAGCTTGAGCTTTAGCAAAAGGTCGAATGGTGATGATACGGAGATAGTTGTAGATGTGAATGATATCAAGCATATCTAGATTATGAAAATCTGCTTCTGTGAACTTGTATTCCTTCTCATCTTCTCTAATAACGTGGAACTGACTGATGACATCTTTCTTTTCGCTTATCTCTACTCTGACTTGAGTAATATTCAACACTTCTGTAATACGATATTTTCTTTGAAGCCACAAGTCATCTTCATCTTTGTTGATGTGTTTCCTCCACATAAACTCATACCAGTTTCTTTCACTTGCTGGAAGCAATCGTGAACCTATATAAGTAAATCTTTTACTCCTTGGTGTTTCGTTAATGCGGAAGATCTTGTAAGCATTCTCCTCGATGAATGTGTTTCGTAAAGTAATGAAATCGTGTTCAACTCCCAATAACAATCTTTGTTCTCGATTCTTAAAGAATATACCATGGTTGTATTTGAATTTGGAATTCACCGTTTCACTTGATGTAGATGTACCAGAAGTTGAGCTTTCGTTAGCATTTATTGGATTTGAACTCGATGAAGGTATAGAATTCGATGAATGATCAGTAGGATTTATCGCATCATCAGTTGGAACATTATCATCTTCAATATGATCAAAGATATCATCATCATTTAGATTAACATAAAGATTGTCTTCATCATCATTAGAAGAATCCATTTCATCATCACTTTCAGTTACTGGATCAGGATTCCCTTCATCTACAATCTCTACATTTTCCGGGATTGAAGATACTGAAGATAATTTGCTTAGAATGACAAACCCATCATCATCTATTTCTTCAAGATAGAAATCACTTAAGTTCAAATCCTCATCTACCGGTCCACTATCAGCCTCTAAATGCACAATTGGAATTATAACTTGCTCAGGCTCCTTATCATCAATTTCATCATTATTAAACCATTTCTGATTCCGTCTGAACCTGTTGAGCTTGAGAAACTAATGAAGACCTCACACCACTACCCTTAGTTGAAATGTTCACCGTTAGATAATCTCCATCTACTCCTATATCCCCCTCATGACTATTCTGAGGATCAGAATCGTCATGCTCATTATCACGGTGAGGACTTATTGGAGAAGAGCAGGAAGTAAGTGGATATCGTACTCTAGCGTGAAACAATGCTTGAAGCGAAGTGCGTCGAAGAACATCAAGATTAACTCGAGAAAACATACGACTGAAATATTCTTGCTCCAAAGCATCATATAAATTTGGTGAATGCGAGGGTGATGGTGGTAAAGTGACAATAGGAACAGCAGTAGCTGCATCTGTTGGAGGCGATGTCGGTGGAAGTGTTTGATTTACCGTGAGGGCAGGTAAGGATATATGTGCGGTATTTTACTTATATGTAGGGGTGTACATACTACTAGTCAGATTCGTGATATCCCCTTCTGATGGAGGTTGGGCAACAACCAGAGTTGTCACCGGCGAAGTTTCTTTCGAAGCATCCGCCTCCATGAATTTAGTCTCATGGGACTCTGACAAAGTAGTAGAACTACCCGTCGGTTTTGATCTCGCAGAGATATTGCTATCTCTGACTCCTGAAATCATTGATATACCATGAGGTGGTACATCTCTTTCAGTTAACGAATCTTCCTCCAGACCCTGAGATTCAGAATCTAGAAGAGAAGTGGTTTGAACCAATGGATCACTTTCATGAACCAAAGGATCAGTCTGCTGGAAGTCTGATAAATATCCCGAAGGATTGTCATGTTGACTCGTTTCCATGGGACGCGGTAAATCTCCCTCATCAAGATAAGCCAGACCTCGAGACCCTGTTGTACGTTGAGGCACATGAGGATTTCTAGCTGATACGCAGGGTGCCTTTTCAAGACTTTTCGGCTCCCCTTCGGCCGTTCTGGACTTCAATGATTGAGTTTCCTCAATCGATTAAGTCAACGCAGACTTTACTGCAGAGGAAGACTTTACTTCCTTAGATGCCGAAGCATCTTGCTGTGTAAGATTTATTATTAAGTCCTGTTTAGATTGGATGGGCTTAGTGGTCTTTTTACCATCCTTGTGTTTAGCTCTCTTGCCTACCGAAGCTTACGCTTCATTTAGTGTAGGGCTTACTGTTATTATTGGATGTGATACGGAGATGGGTGAGGGTGACCTAATTGGCTCTAGGTCTTGATCCGTATCACCAACGGTTGGAGTAACTGTTTGGTGGACGATGGGTGTCGAAGTCCTAGATCTAGTTACTCATTGGGTTGGCGGAGTCTGAATCATCTCATCAGGTATAAATCGAGTTCTCTTAGGAGAATGTTCAGGAGATGACTCAGTTGCTGAAGAATCAGTGTCACTGCTCACTTCGGGTGTTGTTGAAAGGGTTTGTTCAATTCTAGGTGAACTATGCTCCCTGATCCTCACGGGTTGAGCTTGGTGTGCTGTCATAGAACGTTTGAGGTTCACCCTAAGTGGAGGATTAGCTGGCCCGGGTGGTTGTACTACAGGTTCCTCTACAACCTCTGGGGCTGGAACCGCGGCGGGTTCAACTTGTTCTTGTTGTGCCGGGTTCGGAAGAGGTATTCCTACAGCCTCAAAATAAGAACGCATTCGAACGTCTTGGGGTGCAGCTAGCCCCACAAGTCAATTTGGAATCGGCACAGTGAATTGATTATCAGATACCATTGGGGTATTCATCTTCAGCTCCCCAAATCTTTTCATCTGTAATCCATGTGTACCTGGAACAAATATATTTGCATTTCTGCAAGCAGTGATAGCATCATAGATAAAGATACAAAAAAACCTTTCACAAGGGATGTATGAACCCCTTGGCTTATCAACTTGTGCCTGAACCAAATTCCATAATAGTTCTGCATAATCAGGAGTCTCTACTCTTGTGAAAGAGTAGACCAATCTCAGCATTGGCACAGATAGGCTGTCGGATCCACTCCTGGTCATCAGCAAGCATCTGTTGATGATTGAGAAGATCACATACCACCTTGAGTGCAGGTATTTCTTCTGAAACTTAGCCGGTGGAACATTGTTTGCTCCAATATAACCAAGATCAAAGATTGATGACATCATCTGCTGAGTAGCAGGGAAAGGAGGAGCATTCTGTACAAGAGGAAGCCTAAAGATCCTCCTAAAATCAGCCTTAGTGATACTCCTCCTCCCTTGAACTCCTCTTAGCTCAAACTCAAATCGAGCTTGTGTACCCTCTGGATTTGCAGCAGTAGGTTGTGTAGCCTCCACAAACCTAAC
The DNA here is from genome assembly GCF_046630445.1 of Rutidosis leptorrhynchoides. Taxonomy (NCBI): domain Eukaryota; kingdom Viridiplantae; phylum Streptophyta; class Magnoliopsida; order Asterales; family Asteraceae; genus Rutidosis; species Rutidosis leptorrhynchoides. The sequence continues at coordinate 98,967,526 of NC_092338.1, read as the reverse complement.
GGTTCTATTGAGTAGCTCCAGATCTGTCACAGGTACACTGACAGTTGAGCTTAGAGCAGGCCATAGTGTATGCCTCTCTAGTATTGCAGTCAAGTAATTGCAAGGAATGTTAGTTTCAGAGTTGATGAAGTGATTATTCGTCATTTAGCTGTATGAATAAGAAATAGAAGACCACAAGATATTCAACATAAAGCACATATCTATATTCTTATTTGCCTCTGAAATCCTTTGTATTTTTCAAATTTTATAATTTTTATGGTTTTTCTAAGTTAAAAACATCATTTATTCCAAATATGAACAAGTAATTGACAAACATGACATTCATATGATATTTATCACAGTATAAATTCATCATGCAAAGTCAATTATATAACACAAAGAATCAGAACAACACTTAGTCAATTTTAAGCATAATTCAAGTAGATTCGGTAGTCATGAAAACTTGAGATTCTGTAACTAAATAAGCTTGAGTTTTCATACCAAAGACTTAAATAAAGCATGCAAGATTTATCAAGTTGAAAATCTAAAATTTTGAAAGTACCAAATAGCAGACTCGGTATAATGCCAAGAACAGATTCGGTATCTTCAAAAATCACATATTATCACCCAAACATGCATATTCAGTCTTATATCATGCAAAAACATAGTCACAATCAATTAACAACTCAAACAAATCAGAAAAACATGTTAATGACTTGAACAGACTCGGTCAATTGATAGATCAACTAATTTAACATGGATTTGACAAGATTTCATGTTAATCAACCAAATTAGATGAGTTTAATCAAAGAATTAAGAAATACGACTCAGATTCGGTATAAGCAACATTTTTCAAAATTAAGTGTCACAGTCATGTTATTTGCATGATTTTCTGGTTTATAAATGTTCAATTATCTCAGATCTACGACATGTGATACTTAAATTCAATTAAAACAAGAATATACCAAAGATTTGAAGATACAGAGAGACGGATTCGGTAGATTAGGCAGACTCAGTAGTTTAGATCAGATTCGGTATGCAATTAGGTAAAAGTAAAAGAAAGTTTGACTTTGACCCTGCTATTTATAGATACCGAATGTTTTGAAGACATGGCTTTACCGAATGGGCCTTAAGTACCGAATGCAGTCCATTTTCATATTTAGACACATTGCACTTCAAACTTTGAAAAATCTTTATCAAAAATCATTCAAGATTATCACATTTTTGATGAAAAACATTTCTGAGACAATTGTTGAAAATTTTGAACTTACCGAATCTGTACTGTTGGTTGTCAGATTCGGTATAATGCTAAAGTTAGCATTTATTCAATTAAATTCAAATTTTTTTTTTTTTTTTTGATTTTGTCTTTTCCAATTTTTTATGAATTTTATCAAAACAAGATTTGTACTAAGAAAATTTTGAATTATGTACAAAGTACAAATCTTCAGTGATACCAATTGCTAAAACGGATTGCATACTGAGATGTGTACAAGCCTTAGTGAATTATTTCAGATAAAAAACAAGGAATTTATGAAATTCACTTTTGAAAAATAATTTTCTTTTCATTTTCTCCCTTTTTCTCCCCCTCAATATTTGATATACAATAAAGTAAATCACAATTTTAATATATTCCCAAGAAAATAAGTTAACTCCCCCTTGAAATATGATATCAATGAGTTATCTCCCCCTTTCGTAATCATTGAAATTGAATCCCAGGAAGTTAACAGAATTTTAAAAGTAAGGCTCCCCCTTGAAAGATGTTATCTAAAGCATAAGAAGTAGTTGCTCCCCCTAGAATGTATCTACTCCCCCTAAACACAAGATCCTAAGTATAAGTCCCAACAGATCTAAGGAATGTCAAGCACTATACTCTACCATGCCAATCTCTTTGATCAAGAACTTTATCCTAAGTTCATCTAAGGGCTTAGTGAACATGTCAGCTAATTGCACTTTGGTAGGCACAAAGTATAACTCTACATCCCCTTTTTCTACATGGTCCTTAATGAAATGATAATGAATATCAATGTGTTTAGTCTTAGAATGCTGGACCGGGTTGCTCGTAATTGCAATAGCACTTTGTGAATCACAGTAAATTGGGGTCTTAGAAATCTTAAAGCCATAGTCCAAAAGTTGAGTTTGCATCCACAAAACTTGTGAACAACAGTGAGCTGCAGCAATGTACTCAGACTCAGCTGTTGATAAAGACACATAGTTCTGCTTTTTGGAAGACCAACCAACTAGCCTATTCCCCAACATCTGAATTGATCCATATGTGCTTTTTCTATCAACATGGTAACCGTCATGATCCGCATCAGTATAAGCAGTGAGATTGAAATCGGATCCATGAGGATACCAGATCCCAAGGTTAGGTGTACCTTTAAGGTACTGAAAAATCCTAACAACCGCTTTGGAGTGAGATTTCTTAGAGTTGGACTGAAAGCGGGCACAAACAGTCACAGCAAGTGTAATGTCTGGTCGACTTGCAGTCAGATACATTAAAGAACCAACCATGCTTCGATAAAGCGTAACGTCAAAGGGTTCCCCATTAGTATCAGTATTCAGTAAAGTTCTCATTGGGGTTGTCATTGGTTTTAAATCAGTCATTTTAAAACGTTTTAGCATATCATTGATATACTTTGTTTGACTAATAAAAATCCTATTTGGTAATTGTTTTACTTGTAACCCCAAGAAGAAATTTAACTGGTCAAGCATGCTCATTTCGAATTTGTTGGCCATAAGGTCACCAAATTCTTTGTATAAGGCCGGGGATGTGGAACCAAAAATAATATCATCAACGTAAATTTGAACCAAGAGAATGTGACCGTGGTTTTTACGGATGAATAGCGTTGTATCAATCGTTTCACGAGAGAAGCCATTGTCCAGCAAATACTTTGTTAAGGTCTCGTACCATGCACGCGGTGCTTGCTTCAGACCATATAAAGCTTTCTCCAAGTAATAGACGTGGTTTGGATGAATGGGATCAACAAAGCCTTCTGGTTGATCAACATAAACTTCCTCTTGAAGATGACCGTTCAAAAAAGTAGTTTTGACATCAATTTGAAATATCGTGAACTTCATATGAGAAGCAAATGCAAGGAAAAGACGAATAGCCTCAATCCTAGCAACCGGAGCAACGTTTCGTCATAATCAATACCCTCTTGTTGTCGATATCCCTTGGCCACAAGACGTGCTTGTTTCGAACCACAATTCCATCAGAATCCTTCTTGTTCTTAAAAATCCACTTAACCCCTATTGGTCGTTGACCCGTTGGTCTTGGAACTAATCACCATACTTTCAAATGATCAAATTGACTGATCACTTCTTGCATTGCTACTACCCAGTTCGGATCTAGTAAAGCTTGAGCAACCGTTATTGGTTCAATCTTACTAAGAAAGGCAGTGTATAAACACATATTCCGAGTCGCCCTTCGAGTTGAGACTGGAGCAGATGCATCACCAATGATAAGATCAATTGGATGACTTTTAGTCCATCGATTGTTATGTGGAAGAGGTTATACATCAGTGGTATCCATTGAAACATCAACTGTTGTTGACGTTGAGCCTTGATCCGTTTGATCTGATGTAACACCATCTAATGGATACAATTGAGTAGCTGGAGAAATAATTGGAGTTGTATCAACGGATGAATCTTGAATTGGTTCAAGATTATCTGTATCTAGAGGAGGAAGGGAGGATGAAGAAGCAACGAGTGAATCAGTTGGTGTTGTATCTTCATCGAAAAGACTTGATTGAGTCTCCACAGTAGTTGACTGTGATGGTGTAACCGGTACGGTTTGAACATTTGTATTCCGTTGAGGAGCATAAAGACTATCAAACAAGACATTCAGTTCCTCTGTTGTTACCGTAGGAACACCCTTCTTCAAGAAAATTGAGTTTTGCGCAGAAGAAGTAATAGACAGATTATGATCGGGTTTTGAACTGAGTTGTTCAAAAGTTATTCCCGATAATTCATCGAACCTTACATTAATGCTTTCCTTGATCGTCTTTGTCCGTTTGTGATAAACACGATAGGCAACTTTGTTCGAAGAATAACCAAGAAATATGGCCTGATCGCCATGAGGATCAAACTTTCTGAGGCAACAAGGAGATCGTTTCCATTGGTGGATTGCACCGAGCATTGACGACGTTCAAATAAAACCTTGAGATCTCCGTCACAAAATTGGCTGACAATAAATAAACTGCACCCCAAACCCTCAACATATGAGACCCGTTTGATTGTTATGCCATTTTTCACAAAATCTCCATAACCCATTATTGCTGCAATCTCATCATTTCCAAAAGTAACCGTTCCTAGGAATTTGTCAACAAAATTGACAAGCAAGGATTTATCGCTCGTCATGTGTCGAGAGCAACCGGAATCGATATACCAGATACAGACGTCAAAACCCTGTAAACGTTAATTTCCTAGAGTTTAGGTACCCAAAGTTTCTTGGGTTCTTTACGGTTAGTACCAACAATAAACTTTGGATCAACAATGAGATAATCACGTAAAGCATCATGCAATTTAGATAATAAAGCATCATTTAAAACCACATTACATGAAGCATCATACGCAATATCAAGTTTTACTTCGTTATCAGAAGTCTTAACACACAACTTATTCCAAGTACATGTTTTGTTCACAGACGAAAATCGAAAAACATGAGATGATTTCCTAGGTCGACTAGCAGATTTCTTTGGTTTAGTTGCTACTTTCTTAGTCGTGGACTTAGGAACCCATACAGACTTGTAAGTCAAATTTGGATTATAACCCGTGACACGAAAAACACCTCTGTTAGTTAGACGTCCAAACTTTTCAGTTGTCACATGAGATGATTGATTTTGCAAAATTTTCAATTTGATTTTATGTTCCTTTGCATCATACTCACTCAAATCAGGTTTTAGACTCTTGTGTTGTGTTGACTTGACTGATTTCGGTAAAAGACTTTCCTTTGATTGATTTGACATTGGAATCATAGGAATTTTTTCAGTTAACACAGAACCATTTTGAGAATGAACTTTCTTGACAACAAATTGTGTTGAAGATGCAACTTTTGAAACAGGTTTACCAAATTGAGAACGTAATGGGGTTTTAAGAATAGTAATGGGTTTTTCATCCGTATATGTTGTTGTTCCCTTCCCCTTCTTATAAATCTCACCAACACATTCAGACACATTGGTTTTAACAGTAGATGATTGCTTAAGTGTGTTAGCCTGTTTCAGTTGAATTATTTTTTGTTTTAAGCTCTTAATTTCAAGACATAATTCCTCTGTAGAAACAAGCACTTCTCCTTCTGTAAAATCATAAGTACATTTTTTTCTTAGGAAGTGGAGGCAATTTATCACACAAAGTAAGCATTAGTTCTAATGATTGACACTTAAGTTGCAAATCAACATTTTCCTTTTCAACTATACCTAATATACGTTTCAAGTTTCGTACAACAGGTATGTTTTCATAAAATTCATTAATTGTTGTGTCAAAGTCTATCATGTTTTCAACATTTGGTTCATCTCGAGGTTCTATCTTTACATCTAAATAAGGTTGACCTAGGGATTCTGTCTCAAAGAAGACAGTTAGTTCATGTGCTAGGTCTTCACGGAAAACATTATCAGAACATGCAGGCAAAGCTGGTAGAATTGGTTTCACATCAAAATTTGGTTCATCAAACACCTCATCTATGGTAATAATGCTAGAACTAGGTTTGTTAAACACTTCATTCTCAAGCATTAAAATATATTTCTCTAGCATGAGTGTTGGGATATAAACCAGTATACGCTTAGGCACATAATTTTCCCGTTGCATATTCTTTTCAGTTTCAACAAGTTTCTTCAAGAAATCAGGATTTGATTTACCCATTTTAGCATTGATTTTCTCATACATTAAGTTAATTTGATGGTATTTCCTAGATTTGCGATTAACAATGATATCATCAAAATCAGCATCATAAGCATGCACAAAATGATATGGTAAACCAGCTTGAAAGTAATCAGAATGATATAATCCTGGAATCTTTTTGGAAGCATTTTCTAAGATCTTAGGATCTTCATAACCCAACCCCCACTTGTCACCATGAATTGTTTTTTGTCTATTCATGAAAATCGTTTGTTTTAAAAGTTCCATATTCATGATAGCTTTGTATTGATCTGTTCGATAGAGTTTTTCCTCATATCGAGCAAGTTGTGCTTTCATTTGAAAATACTCTTTTGACAACGAAGAGATTTCAGAGTTCTTTTCAATGATGGTGTTTTCCAATTGAATAATTTTCTTGTTTAGCTTTGAAAGTGTGGGTTCATGTTGAGTTTTCAAATCAGAAAGATCTTTTTCTAGAAATTGAACTTTTTCTGCAAGTCGTTCCAATTTTAGACGATAATCTGTCCTTTCGACCTTAATCGAATGAACTAATTTTTTAAGATCTTCCAACTCAGTTTCCGTAGAGCTGAGTTGGACAGTCAATCTTTGTAATTCCGATTGTAATTTAGATGAAGATGGTTTGGTCTCAAAAAGTTTGATTTTATCTTTTAAAACCTTATTTTCAGATTTTAAACCTTTGACTTCTTTTGACATTGAGACCAAATTCTTCATCATGTCATTTTGCACTTTGATAAAATCAGGTGGAATTTCAGATGATTGTACCTCATCATCATCAGATACTGAGTCAGAATTCTCCATTGCTTCCGTAGCTTTGATGAGCTTAGTCACCTTGCAAACATTTGCATGTTCAACCTCTAAATCTGAATCGTCAGTCCAGTTAAACCAAGTATCATCAACCGGTTTCAGCTCTCCCCCAGTTTCTACAATCTTAGCCATCAATATTTTCTTCTTGTAGTAAGATGCATCCTTCTTCTTAGGCATCTTGCACTCACAAGAGTAATGACCAGCTTTGCCACAATTGAAACAGATTGAATCATCCTTCTTGGAATCATCAACACGTTGTTGTTGTTTTGATTGATCAGCTTTCTTGTAGTACGAGGAAGATGATGAATTCTTGCGTTGATTGCTTGATTTGCCTTTGAACTTGTATTTGTTCAAGGCTTTTGTGAACATGGCTGCCATCTTGACTAATTCAAGGTGAGAATCATCAACATCTGATAGATTCAACTTTTCAGAATCAGTTGATTCTTCAACAAGCACTTTCTTGGACAAGCTTTTAGAAGTCGTAAATGATTTGCTCTTCTTTTTGGCAATGAGAGCAAGAAGATCACTTGGAGATGACTCTTTCCTTCCTTCTTGAAGTTTAGACACTTCAGGTTGGTAATGCACAAGAACTCCAACAAGCTCATGAATAGTCAACTTGTCAATCTCTTTGGTTGATCGAACAATGGTTCCATAAGGAAGCCAATCAACATTGAGCTTTTTGAGAAATTTCATGTTGACTTCAACATTTACATTTATGATCTTGCACCTTTTCAACTCATTGAGAACACCATTGAAACGACGGTAGGTATCCTTGAGTGGTTCATCAGGTTCATGCTTGAAATCTTCATAAAATCCCAGAGCCTTATTCTGTTTAGTAACATCTAACATGTCATAACCTTCTTGCTGTCGTTTGATCTCATCCCATATATCTTTTGCTGTTGTGTTGCTATCAACATTTTCAAACAACTCATACGGGATAGCTTGCATAACAATGTTCTTTGCCTCTATGTCACCCTAAGCTCTCTCACGGTTATCACCAGAAAGTTCATAGACTGGAATTGGCATACCAGTATCCGGATGATAATCTACAACTGGACCATCTCTCAGAGAAGCCCATATGTACTTTACTTTCTCACCCTTGTAGTCTATGTACTGAGTGATACAGTGAAGCCACTGAGTGTACTTGTCAACAAACAACACTGGAGGACGGGAATGATCCAATGATTAAAGTATCTTGAGTAGACATCTTGAAAATGAGGTAGATTCGGTAAAGATTCGGTATTGCTCAAATCTAAGATGAAAAATCACAACAATCTAACACAAATTTCAGATTCGGTAACTGATTCGGTACTGTAGCAGATTCGGTAAACCAGATTCTGTATCAGAAACTGATCAGAAATACAAGTAACACACCCAAATTCGGTATACATTCGGTAACCACAAGATTGTAACCTGAGAACACTTAAAACCAGTGAATTAAGTGATACCGAGATTCTGATTCGGTATATGACTCAGTAGTCAGATTCTGTATGAATTTGAATTCAAACACAATTCAATTCCTTTAAATTAGATTCTGTAACCTTGCTGCACAAGAAAACAAGTTAGTATCACATAAAATATCAAAGATACCGAATGTATAGGATACCGAATGTCAGCTATAGCAGTTGACAATACCGAGTCAAAGTATGAAAACTTAGAATTCAAACGAATCATTTCTCAACTCACACCAATTAGTTACATATGACCAAACCGAATGTGATAGAATCACAAACACACCACAATCTGCAACACTGATTGAGAATTAATAGCTTTGAAGTAGATTCGATATGGCAGTTACGATACCGAATGTGTATCAAATCTTTAAAACTTGAAGAATTGATGAAATTAAACCGTCAGAAATGTGATTAAACACCTCACGATCACAACTGAAACCTCAAATCTTTACTTAACTACAGAATCAAGCTGTAATTGATGAATACCGAGAGTTTTAGCCACGAACTCTAAAAATCAACTTGATTCTCCATAATTGATGTTAAAAAGCTATAATGATGATTAAAACTCTTTCTAATCAACCTAATACACCTTCGTTGAACTTATCACAGGAATTTTAACGTCAGATTATCAGATTCGATTATACCGAATCTGATTCAATATACCGAGAGTGTTCAGATTCTGTAATCTTCAATCTCTGGATCGATCTAGTGATGTAATATCACTCCCTAGAAGCTCTGATACCAAATGATAGGTCATACCATATTGAGATTAGAAGAAAAGACAAGTTAGAATGAGATTCAGTAAGTGTGAAGGAGATTCGGTATTAGAGAGAACTAACAAGATTTACATTCCACAGCTTCTAAAACTCAGTTACAATGCAATGACTATCTAATTAGGACTACTTAGGTTCCTTATATAGCCCTCTTCTAAGAAACCATCAATTAAGCTTATTTCACATTAACACTATACAACTTCGGGGTCTTAACAACATGATTCCACAATTTGGTTCACTTTAGCTTTTCCCTTAAGGGCAGCTTTCCTTTTAGAACCAGTACCATAATCATGGTATACTACCCTGCCTTTATTGTTCGACGAGCCAGTGTAGGAAGTTACTGACCCGTCAGCTGATACCGGACGATTCGTGTGAATCTTGATTACTGCCTTTGACTTGCCAGTATTGCGTTTTACTGGCTTGTCAGCAGCTACTGGTTGACCAATACAATTTTCATCAGCTGGCTCAGCTACTGGTTATTTTCAGTGATTTCCCTTTTAATGCGTCTTTCCTTTGGAGTCATGTAGTAAATGCTTGAGGGATCAGTAGTTTCATCAATTGAAGTACTGGTTTCCTTGGCTTTTACTTCATCCTCCAAGAATTCTTTCATAGACGGTGGTGGGGTCTCTGTAGGTCTGACAAACTTATTTTTTAAGACCTTTTTACCCTTAACTATCTTGGCAAAAGTATTTGGCAAGACAGCTTCAGGATCAGTTTCGAGAATGGGGTCCATGTAAGTAACTTCTGCAAGAGCAGCAGCATCAGCATAGCCACCAGCAAAGAATGCTTCAACTTGGGCAGGTACCTGCTCATTCACACATTTTGTTGTGCGTTGAGCAGATGTACACCAGGAAACAACAATATTTATGAGATCGTTTAGCTGGTTCTTGACCTCTGCTGCCTCAACGTGAAGAGACTTTAAAGCAAAATTTTATTTTTCAAGTTTTGAAATTTCATTTTTCAAGATTTTAATTTCATCGTTTTTGCCTTTAAGTTTTTCATTTAGAGATTTGTTATCATATTTTAAAACTTCTTCACGTTTACTTCCTCTACATAAATCAACTCTTAGGTAGTCAAACATTTCAGCTTTTTCATCATCAGTATAGGTTCAAAAATTATCAACCTTATACAGCATTTCAGATTTCCATTGAGGTGAATCCTTTTTCAGATCAGCTTCCCTCATATGAGCCATGAACGTACTACCATTATCATCCTCATCAAACTCCTCGACCTCCTTGGCCATCAAACACATCTTTTTACCATAAGCATAACCAGCATCATCAGCATCATCATCATCATCATCATCATCATCATCAAACACATCTTTTGACATGCAGACACGGTCAAAGTCCAGACTTACTAATGCATCCTAACGACTATTAGGTAGACACACTAATGCAAGACCTGGTTCACTAAGACCACCGCTCTGATACCAACTGAAATGACCCGTCCAAATCCATCTGGACGAAGTCACCAACAACTGGTTCCATTGCGATGATCGACTCCAAATACTGTCTTTAAAATGAGCAAATGCACAGCGGAATGTTTCTTTCATACCTGAGAATAAACATGCTTTCAAGTGTCAACTAAAAGGTTGGTGAGTTCATAAGTTTATCATAAAACAAAAAAATTCATCATTTTGATAGACCACAAAATTTAAATGCTGCATGGTACAAATGGGCCCGAATCCTATACCCACCTGTAATGTACATGCTATATCTTTTAAATACAGTACATCTTTCTCGTGTACGAAACCATTTTCATAAATCATAGTAACCGTACACATATCTTGTGCACAAAAATAACATACACATAACCTGTGTATAAAATAATTCTCTCGATATATAACATTCACATCAACTGGTAGCAATTATCATGTCCACATAATTCAATGGTGGCAATTATCATGTCCACATAATTCAATGGTGGCAATTATCATGTCCACATAATTCAATGGTGGCAATTATCATGTCTACATAATTCAATAATAATCCGCAGAACTTCTGTCTGCACAATAATTCATTCGAGGAATGTTTTGCTTGTGTCTATCTCGTCAAACATTTATAAAAGCATTTCATGTATTCGCAGTTTAAAATATATTTTAAAAGCATTTAGTAAAGTAGTTATAAAAAACAGCGCATGTATTCTTAGTCCCAAAAATGTAAAGAGTAAAAGGGAATCAAATGAAACTCACGCATATAAATATTGTAAAACAGTTAATAAAGCATTTGCATGTATTCTCAGCCCAAAAATGTAAAGAGTAAAAGGGGGCAAATGAACTCACCTAATGTATTTTGTAGTAAAAATACATATTACTATATTGAACAATGCAGGGTTGGCCTCGGATTCACGAACCTATATCATTTATATCTATATTAACACATATAATTGAAATCGAACGAAGTTTTATATTATTAGTGATGTATTTGTTATTTTAGTAAATTATATGTTATATTTATTAAATATGATTTTATGTAACAAATTGTTATTTGGTAAATTAATATAAATAAAAAGTTGTATTAGCTTATAATAATAATAATAATAATAATAATAATAATAATAATAATAATAATAATAATAATAATAATAATAATAATAATAATAATAATAATAATAATAATAATAATAATTAATAATAATAAGATAATAATAATAATAAATAAAAGAATAGATAAGTAACTACCTCAAAGGAGTAACCCCTATAAAAAATGCCCAAGTCCGGGTTTGAACCCGCGACGTCCCGCTAACCCGATAGCATTGTTAACCAACAATCCGTATGTTGATTTTCTGATTTAACTCTTTACATAACATTTTTATAACCCACGTTTTATCATTTTCATCTTTCTCGTTAATCACCTTATCATTATCTAACTTCATTTATAACATCATCATCAACCTCATCATCATCTTTATCACACTTAATCATCAACATAACCATCAACCTAATTAATAATATAATCTAATTTTAAGCATAATCGTATAAACCGTCATCACCATCTTTATGTACCATTATCAATATTTTTGTCATGCTCTAACCCTAACCTAGTCATAAACATAATCATAACAATCATAAACATCTCCATCATCATTTATCACTTATCATAATCATCATTTCATCACATTCTAACCTTCCTCTCGTTCGTCATCATTATGACTGTGATCCCTCTCGACAAGCAGTGGCAACATCCGTAAATGAAGAAGACAGAAATAGCAAGTTGCAGCAGCATCTTGTATGCATTGTGATCCAATCCTACGTCCACAAATTTAAATGGGCCGTAACCATTCAAACAGCTCGTTTAGCAAATAAATAAACCCCTCAATTTCTTTATATCTCTATCCAAACTGAAATAATGTGGTACCCAACAACTAGATTCAGAGTCCGAATATATAAGAGGATGTATATCCGGTTTTTGAGGTTTTATTAGTTTAGGGTTGTCGGCAAAACAAATGGCAGCCACTTATTACTTGATTAAACTAATTCAATTGTCCAACTGTATGTTTAACTTTAGCTTGGACAAAGTTTAGTGAGGTGGGGTTCGTATAAAAAAAATATATAGCACGTCCCACTAGTCGACCATCACTTTCCAGGTTCCACATGCAATATTGATGCAATATTGATTTCTTGCATACTGAAATTCGCTTGATATATCCATCCGTCCCCATATCATCAATATTCGCTGTAATCCACTTTCATTACTTTAATAATAACAAAAGAAAAGGCGATGTATGACAAATAGTAGGAAATAGAAAGTAGGAAACCGTCCCTTTTTAATTGCCTTTATCGTCATCATCGTGTACTCCATAATCCATTCATCATTGACATCTACCATTGTCATCTATATATAGTTATTCTTGTTATTGTTAAAAGAATGCAGCAAAGTTGCAGTAATTATTACGAAGGAAGATGAGCATAAGTATAGTTGTGGGTTTTGAATAAAACAACAAGAATTAGAGTGGCGTTTGATATGGGTTTCAAGGTGACGGTGTGGGGGTTATACGAAACAGAAACTGGAAAATAAAATTGGTTAGCAGCAAAAAAAAAATGGGGACCGTAGGTGTTGGTGTTGTAGTGGATTGAGGTGCTAACGTGGTTGTCGAATGGTGGTGATTTGATTATAGAGTAAAGGGAGGTAAGTGCACGTTTTTGGTAGGATTTTGTGTTGAAGAAAAAGAAATGATTGAGATGGCACAAGTAACTCAAGAGGTGATGATTTGGTTTTATCTATCTCTTTTCTATATGTAATTCTATATATGTATAGTGGGTGATTAAAGTGATCATGATTGTTGTTGGCCTAATAGAAAACATGAAACAAGAATGGATAGATGGTTGGTTCCAAAGGTAGTCGATGGTTATGGCTTCGGTTATGGTGGTTGTTGGGTTTGATAGTGGTTGAGGGTTGTAAATCGAAAGAGACAAATAGAGATGGTGGAGTGTGGTGGTTTGATGTCGGTGCAGAGATTGTAGGGTGGTGATTTCTCAAGGTTATGATCGAGCACTTGTGTTTAGTGAGTTATATGTGATCGAGATTATTAGTATATATTTGTTCTCCCCTTTTATTATATGGTTATGAATATGCATGTAGAGATAGTTTAGACTAGATAATGCTAAGACAAAAACAGTATTAGTCACGGATTCGTTTTATGGCAAGTTAGATTCATTAATATAGTAAATCATAAAGAGCAGGTGAAGAAAAAGGAAACAAAAAAATATATAAAAGTAAAAAGTTGGAATTGATGTTAAACTAATTTTGTCTGTTCTTTGTGGATTGATTTTGACATATAACAATTGTTAGAGACAGAAGACAAATTCAGTTAAAGTTTTAGATAGTGGTATGATCCGATTAAATCATAGGATTCGTTGTTATAATCTATAAATATATAAATACTAATAATTCTATTAATATTTTTAAAAATATATATTAAGGATAATTATAGTTATAAAAATGATATTAAATTGTATTATGTTTCATAATATAATCATAATTACAGCAAAAAAAAAATAATGATTTTTAATAATAATGGTAATAATATTTAATATCAATAATAATCTTAATCATAATAATAATTAAAATGATAAAAATAATATTTTCAATGATAATGATAATATTAGTAGTAAAAATAGATATGTATAGAATTCATATTCATATATTATATATTAAAAACAATAATATTAATAATTCTGATATTAAGATTAATACTAATTATACCAAAGTAATATTAGTATAATAACTATATTCTGATTTGTTTACATAACAATCGAGTGTTGCAATCGTTTACTAAATGAATCCGAAACCAAATATATATACAATCAATATGCTTTATATATATATATATATATATATATATATATATATATATATATATATATATATATATATATATATATATATATATATATATATATATATATATTTTAAATACAAATTATATCTTTAAACCAATAAAACTATTATTATAATATATTTACAGTTAATATTCATATACACATAAATGTTCGTGAATCGTCGAGAAAAGTCGAAGGGTTAAATGAATTCATATAAACAGTTAAAACATTTATGAGACTCAACATTACAGACTTTGCTTATCATGTCGAAATCATATAAAGATTAAGTTTAAATTTGGTTGGAAATTTCCGGGTCGTCACAGTACCTACCCGTTAAAGAAATTTCGTCCCGAAATTTGAGTGAGGCGGTCATGGCTAACAATAAAAATATTCTCATGACGAATATGAGTTGATAAATAGAGTTTTATTACCAAAGAGTAATATGGATAACATAATTCGATTATTTGAAGCGTACGAACGAAGCTATTATAAAAGAGTGAAATGAGAAAATAAAGATTCACCTTAGCTTTTGATGTAGTCACGTTTGAATTTAGAAAATAGGATGCGTCTTAACTTTTGACGTTGTTTTGGTTGAATTCCGGAATTCAAGGGATTTAAAGAAATCTTCGAAATCTAAAAGATTTGATTCTTCAGCGAATTAGGAAATTATGATCTCTATAATTTAATACGATGATCTGCCTCGATTACTCTGTCTGATATTTCAATTATAAATTAAGCTTCTCCCATTCCAATGTTTTTCACCACTTCTATACTCTATTCCCAAATTCAAAAGATTTTGAAAATGCTTAATCCAGTTCTGATTCTTGTCCTTATCCTTACTATCAAAACAATCATTCTCCTTTTCCAACTTCCACCGGAGGAATCTGTTTTCTTCTATTTAACCCTTGGGATTATAGTGTTTTTAATTCTCCCGTGTCTTTATGTTGCGATAAACATTGACATACACGGTTTGTAATTTATGTGTTGTTATCAGGCTTTATATTCTCCCTTATGTTTCAAAACTCAATGCTTTTGTTTTCTCTTCCCGACTTCAAGTCAAGCGAATAATGGTCCAGAATTTGTAAATATAGAGTTTCGAATGATTATAATGTTCTAAGCAGAAATGAACGTGATAGCACGATTTGATTTTCAAATTTATCAACATCACGGAAGGTGGAACCATCAAGAATACATTTTCTTGATATGTTCAGAAGTTAAGTAGAATGATAGAGTTATGTAACATGACACATGATGATGGTATGATCTACTGTGAACCATCATCACGTTTCATTAGAAACTCAGCATGACTTACTGTAATATAATCACGTTGGCCAAGCGCCATTATATTATACTAACTCATGCTTCAATTCCCAACACTTCTCCACAATTTATTCATAATTTATACTTAGATTTTTACAGAAGTTTCCAATAAAATGGAATACAGAAAACACGAAGAGGTAGATAATTTCGGACAAGAATATTTATGAAAATATCGTCAGAAATATCGAAGATATTTATGATGATATTTTTGGAATTTCTAAGTTCGAAGGTTGATGAAGAAAAATTTTCCGCAAGATTTTAACATGACTTCGGAGCAAGGTATTCTATAAGATTTCTTTGGATCCAGATTTATCTGGGTTCTATGAATTTAGGGTATGTTACTTGTATTTCTCCTTGGTTTCCTTTATGGTTAGCTCAATCTATTTTTCAGTACCAAATATTTTCTATCGAGTGTTCCCAACACTCCATTCTTTTATCATCACCTTTGGCCATTAAGACCTTTTACTACATGCTGCTTCGTCAGCATTTTCAAAGTTAACGAATATGGATCATTGGTTATCAAATCGAGGTGTTTTCAGGAGAATTGTGTTTTTAGATGATTAAATGCTGATGGTAATATGGTGGAACATAAAAGGTTCTCCAATAGCAATAAAAGAGCATGCATATATATCAAGGTTATAATAAGGTTGTAATGAATGAAAAATCAAAGTTGTCTTGTTAGAGCTGTGACAAAATTGACTATTTTGAAGAAAAATTGCAAAGTTATTTTGGGTAATAATAACACTAAAAGAATTAGCACAGCTACGTGTTAAACGTTTACTCAGTTTCCGAGAGTTTTTCAGGTGCATAACTATATGCATAAATCTTTCCTTCCATAGATGAAGTATGGGTGGTTCATCCTTTCAATTGAGATGTTTTCAAGAATCACGAAAGGTTCGAACACAGATTGTAATCGTTGAGATACAAATGAGGTTTAAGATGATATTAAGTGGCAAACTTGAAGAATTGTTTAATTTCATATGTTATAGTCAATATTTTAATTTATTTTAATTGTCCAATGTTGGTAATCCATAGTTCAAAGTCCACAGTTAGCAATTCAATAATTCATATATAGTTTAATATATAACATTCGAATTAATTAATACGTATCGTGACCTGTGTATATGTCTCAGACTCGATCACAACTCAAATTATATATATTATTGTAGAATCAACCTCAACCCTGTATAGCTAACTCCAGCATTACTGCATATAGAGTGTCTATGGTTATTCCAAATAATATATATAGATGCGTCGATATGATATGTCAAAACCTTGTATACGTGTCCCGATATTTAAAGTGCGTAAAATAAATTACAGAAATTTAATGACGATAAATAAAATTGCGAGAATTAAAATTGCGATAAATAAATTGCCATAAATAAAAGGTAATACGGAATTAACAGTTAGCTAGGAACAGTTAGCTAGGATCTTGTTAGCGTGGTTTCTTAACAAAATTTCATATTGTTAATTAGTCTGTTTCTAATCAATTTTTATTGTGTCCATTATTTCTTCATTATGCCACTTGTTGAATTCTGATAGGTCAAAATTCAAATATGAAATTGAATTTGAATGAAAATAGTTATTCTTTGGTGAACGGATACGTATATCGGTGGTTGTAAATAGGATAGTAAATGTTCATTGAATCAAATTCGAAGAATGTACAGTGTAACTTATTAATGTGAAATTTAAATATTCCTCGGGTATTACCTACTCGTTAAAATATTTTCACCATTAACAGTTTGTACAAAAGAATTTTTAATTACAATCTTTATGAAAACATATATACATATATATTTTCTTCAGATGTAATCTTAGATTTAATGAGTTAATATGATATTAAACTCATTTGATTTACCGTTAGAACAAGAATATATAATCTCTAAAACATTAGAGATTACATAATCATCATAAAGAACGAAGATAATTGATGTAGAACGATACGTAGAACGATGATTATACTCGAGGTACAGAATGAGATGTTGAGGCATGGATTGTTGATGGTACGGGTGCTGTTGCTGATGGTACTATTGGTGCCGGTGATGTTGCTGAAGCTGGTACGTTTTGCACCATATTTTCCAAGGCTACAACTCGGGCGCAAAGCTCGTTGACTTCTTCCATTATTCCGGGATGATTGTCGGTCGGAACGAGCGGATGAATAAGGTTTAGAATTTTGGATAGAATATAATCTTGGCAAGATATTCGGAAAATGAGAGAGAAAATAGTATTACGAACAGGTTCGCCAGTAAGTGCTTCATGTTCATCGCCAAGAGGTAAATTCGGTTAGTGAAAGGGATCGCCTTCTTCGCGTCTCCATTGATTAAGTTGACTACGAACCCATCAGATGAATTAGGGATGGCTGTTTGATTGATTCATTCTGGTGACGCTGCTTTCGGAGCTTAGGTGAACATCCATATCGGAATAGCTATCGGAATCTGAGGGACTCGAACTGGTTGCAGGATTCATCTCGTACGATCAGATGAAGGATTTTCGATAAGAAATAGATTATAGGATGTAGATTAGTACTCTGCAATACATAATTTACATATGCATATATAATACTAAAATCCCATAAGTTACGGAGGAATCTACGGAATATGTTAGGCAAAGTAACAATAACAGATATGCTAATATATGAATTAGCAGATACGCTAAGATACGAATTTTGTCTATACACTATTCATTCAATCATTGCAGTAAGAAGTGTCTAGACTAAGAATGATAAGCAGGTAATTTCCTAAGGATGATAAACAGATGATTCCCTACAAAAATGATAAGCAAAACTTTTGACATGCAGACACGGTCGAAGTCCAGACTTACTAATGCATCCTAACGACTATTAGGTAGACACACTAATGCAAGACCTGGTTCACTAAGACCACCGCTCTGATACCAACTGAAATGACCCGTCCTAATCCATCTGGACGAAGTCACCAACAACTAGTTCCATTGCGATGATCGACTCCAAATACTGTCTTTAAAATGAGCAAATGCACAGCGGAATGTTTCTTTCATACCTGAGAATAAACATGCTTTCAAGTGTCAACTAAAAGGTTGGTGAGTTCATAAGTTTATCATAAAACAAAAAAAAATTCATCATTTTGATAGACCACAAAATTTAAATGCTGCATGGTACAAATGGGCCCGAATCCTATACCCACCTGTAATGTACATGCTATATCTTTTAAATACAGTACATCTTTCTCGTGTACGAAACCATTTTCATAAATCATAGTAACCGTACACATATCTTGTGCACAAAAATAACATACATATAACCTGTGTATAAAATAATTCTCTCGATATATAACATTCACATCAACTGGTGGCAATTATCATGTCCACATAATTCAATGGTGGCAATTATTATGTCCACATAATTCAATGGTGGCAATTATCATATCCACATAATTCAATGGTGGCAATTATCATGTCCACATAATTCAATAATAATCCGCAGAACTTCTGTCTGCACAATAATTCATTCGAGGAATGTTTTGCTTGTGTCTATCTCGTCAAATATTTATAAAAGCATTTCATGTATTCGCAGTTTAAAATATATTTTAAAAGCATTTAGTAAAGTAGTTATAAAAAACAGCGCATGTATTCTCAGTCCCAAAAATGTAAAGAGTAAAAGGGAATCAAATGAAACTCACGCATATAAATATTGTAAAACATTTAATAAAGCATTTGCATGTATTCTCAGCCCAAAAATGTAAAGAGTAAAAGGGGGCAAATGAACTCACCTAATGTATTTTGTAGTAAAAATACATATTACTATATTGAACAATGCAGGGTTGGCCTCGGATTCACGAACCTATATCATTTATATCTATATTAACACATATAATTGAAATCGAACGAAGTTTTATATTATTAGTGATGTATTTGTTATTTTAGTAAATTATATGTTATATTTATTAAATATGATTTTATGTAACAAATTGTTATTTGGTAAATTAATATAAATAAAAAGTTGTATTAGCTTATAATAATAATAATAATAATAATAATAATAATAATAATAATAATAATAATAATAATAATAATAATAATAATAATAATAATAATAATAATAATAATAATAATAATAATAAGATAATAATAATAATAAATAAAAGAATAGATAAGTAACTACCTCAAAGGAGTAACCCCTATAAAAAATGCCCAAGTCCGGGTTTGAACCCGCGACGTCCCGCTAACCCGATAGCATTGTTAACCAACAATCCGTATGTTGATTTTCTGATTTAATTCTTTACATAACATTTTTCTAACCCACGTTTTATCATTTTCATCTTTCCCATTAATCACCTTATCATTATCTAACTTCATTTATAACATCATCATCAACCTCATCATCATCTTTATCACACTTAATCATCAACATAACCATCAACCTAATTAATAATATAATCTAATTTTAAGCATAATCGTATAAACCGTCATCACCATCTTTATGTACCATTATCAATATTTTTGTCATGCTCTAACCCTAACCTAGTCATAAACATAATCATAACAATCATAAACATCTCCATCATCATTTATCACTTATCATAATCATCATTTCATCACATTCTAACCTTCCTCTCGTTCGTCATCATTATGACTGTGATCCCTCTCGACAAGCAGTGGCAACATCCGTAAATGAACAAGACAGAAATAGCAAGTTGCAGCAGCATCTTGTATGCATTGTGATCCAATCCTACGTCCACAAATTTAAATGGGCCGTAACCATTCAAACAGCTCGTTTAGCAAATAAATAAACCCCTCAATTTCTTTATATCTCTATCCAAACTGAAATAATGTGGTACCCAACAACTAGATTCAGAGTCCGAATATATAAGAGGATGTATATCCGATTTTTGAGGTTTTATTAGTTTAGGGTTGTCGGCAAAACAAATGGCAGCCACTTATTACTTGATTAAACTAATTCAATTGTCCAACTGTATGTTTAACTTTAGCTTGGACAAAGTTTAGTGAGGTGGGGTTCGTATAAAAAAAATATATAGCACGTCCCACTAGTCGACCATCACTTTCCAGGTTCCACATGCAATATTGATGCAATATTGATTTCTTGCATACTGAAATTCGCTTGATATATCCATCCGTCCCCATATCATCAATATTCACTGTAATCCACTTTCATTACTTTAATAATAACAAAAGAAAAGGCGATGTATGACAAATAGTAGGAAATAGAAAGTAGGAAACCGTCCCTTTTTAATTGCCTTTATCGTCATCATCGTGTACTCCATAATCCATTCATCATTGACATCTACCATTGTCATCTATATATAGTTATTCTTGTTATTGTTAAAAGAATGCAGCAAAGTTGCAGTAATTATTACGAAGGAAGATGAGCATAAGTATAGTTGTGGGTTTTGAATAAAACAACAAGAATTAGAGTGGCGTTTGATATGGGTTTCAAGGTGACGGTGTGGGGGTTATACGAAACAGAAACTGGAAAATAAAATTGGTTAGCAGCAAAAAAAAAATGGGGACCGTAGGTGTTGGTGTTGTAGTGGATTGAGGTGCTAACGTGGTTGTCGAATGGTGGTGATTTGATTATAGAGTAAAGGGAGGTAAGTGCTCATTTTTGGTAGGATTTTGTGTTGAAGAAAAAGAAATGATTGAGATGGCACAAGTAACTCAAGAGGTGATGATTTGGTTTTATCTATCTCTTTTCTATATGTAATTCTATATATGTATAGTGGGTGATTAAAGTGATCATGATTGTTGTTGGCCTAATAGAAAATATGAAACAAGAATGGATAGATGGTTGGTTCCAAAGGTAGTCGATGGTTATGGCTTCAGTTATGGTGGTTGTTGGGTTTGATAGTGGTTGAGGGTTGTAAATCGAAAGAGACAAATAGAGATGGTGGAGTGTGGTGGTTTGATGTCGGTGCAGAGATTGTAGGGTGGTGATTTCTCAAGGTTATGATCGAGCACTTGTGTTTAGTGAGTTATATGTGATCGAGATTATTAGTATATATTTGTTCTCCCCTTTTATTATATGGTTATGAATATGCATGTAGAGATAGTTTAGACTAGATAATGCTAAGACAAAAACAGTATTAGTCACGGATTCGTTTTATGGCAAGATAGATTCATTAATATAGTAAATCATAAAGAGCTGGTGAAGAAAAAGGAAACAAAAAAATATATAAAAGTAAAAAGTTGGAATTGATGTTAAACTAATTTTGTCTGTTCTTTGTGGATTGATTTTGACATATAACAATTGTTAGAGACAGAAGACAAATTCAGTTAAAGTTTTAGATAGTGGTATGATCCGATTAAATCATAGGATTCGTTGTTATAATCTATAAATATATAAATACTAATAATTCTATTAATATTTTTAAAAATATATATTAAGGATAATTATAGTTATAAAAATGATATTAAATTGTATTATGTTTCATAATATAATCATAATTACAGCAAAAAAAAATAATGATTTTTAATAATAATGGTAATAATATTTAATATCAATAATAATCTTAATCATAATAATAATTAAAATGATAAAAATAATATTTTCAATGATAATGATAATATTAGTAGTAAAAATAGATATGTATAGAATTCATATTCATATATTATATATTAAAAACAATAATATTAATAATTCTGATATTAAGATTAATACTAATTATACCAAAGTAATATTAGTATAATAACTATATTCTGATTTGTTTACATAACAATCGAGTGTTGCAATCGTTTACTAAATGAATCCGAAACCAAATATATATACAATCAATATGCTTTATATATATATATATATATATATATATATATATATATATATATATATATATATATATATATATATATATATATTTTAAATACAAATTATATCTTTAAACCAATAAAACTATTATTATAATATATTTACAGTTAATATTCATATACACATAAATGTTCGTGAATTGTCGAGAAAAGTCGAAGGGTTAAATGAATTCATATAAACAGTTCAAACATTTATGAGACTCAACATTACAGACTTTGCTTATCATGTCGAAATCATATAAAGATTAAGTTTAAATTTGGTCGGAAATTTCCGGGTCGTCACATAATTGTCCATTGTCCACTGGTACATATGATGTCTGTACTTGTGGGGACAACTGCATCAGAGAGCGTGCTCTCCTCTTTGGTAGCTATTTGCAGGAACACCTCAATTCGGTTTGGCACCACTATTTGTTTAAACAAATAGAATGTTGCGTTCCCTAAGCATTGACAAAGTATAGCACATGTCTGCACATGCGTTAAACTTTTGCATTCTCACGTGGTCTTGTAAGGTCACTTGTTAGCCGCCGACGCGTGTCCTTTTCTGTTCAACTTTGTCTTTGACTTCTGTTGAATAGTACAATTGATGTAGACCACTCAGGAAACTACTATGCTTGTAATGGAGCATAGTTATCTTGTGTAGTAAGCTGCATTCCAGCTATGCTAGTTCTTCATTGCTGAGTCACTTGATATTATTGAATTGCTGAGTATACATCCTGTGCTGATTGAAGAACACTGTCTACCTTGTGCTGGTAGACTAAGCAGCAAAATAAACACTCGACACATCAATATCTGCTGTCTATACATAAACGAACTTGTGCTGGCTGCACATAACATTTTAGTGCAAATAAATTACAGTTTTGTCATAATTAAATCCTTAATTATTTTGGGGACTCAACAGTACCAAGTACGTAGCTCGCTTTAAACGTCAAGTGACACTAACGGTCATAAAAGCATTCGAGGATCAAGTTAAGTGATTAAGCACTTAATAGCACGTTGTAAGGTATTAACGAAAGTAATTAATCATGAATAAAGATCCCAGAGCATAAACTAGCTCAGTACGCACAAATACGCAGTTTCGTGAAAGTATAGAGCACAAAAATATAAGTCGAAAAAGTCGAGTCGTTACAGGACGGAGTAATGACAAACGGGGATGATTACCTTCTCTGGATCTATTACGAGAACAAGCGAGGTACGGTGACCAACGACTGTCATCACCACTAGCCACCATCGCTTTAATGACCAACGGCCGGAGTCTGTTCCTCTATTTCACCATCTACAACATCAAGAAAGGTACGATGAACTCCGATCTGTGTTTTGATTTGTCAGTTTGTTCAAATCTAGAACTCTGATTGTAACCTTGTTAGAGATTTGTTAATTATCAATTTATGTTTTTGATTTGTTTAGATCTGGAAGTAATGATATGATATTGTACTTAAACTTGATCAAGTTAAAATTGGATTTTGATGTATATGGGAGCCGAAGGATGTAGCAGCTTTTTTATTTATTCATTTCGTGAAAATTTAATATATATTCTCATTGCGTCGATGGTCATTCGTTTTTAGTGAACAACGGAGTAAAAAGACTATTTTACCCTCACATGCAACTCACATGATGGGACTTAACGTTCGATTTGGATGGAAAGTTGAATGATGGGACTTAACGTTCGATTTGGATGGAAAGTTGACGGAGGGACTCGGATTACAAAATTAAAATAATTAAGGGACGCGAATTGCCAAATTAAAAACCGAGAGACGTCGTTAGCAATTTGGTGTATAATAGAGGGACCAACTAAAAAAAAAAAAAAAAAGTGAAAATAATACTAGTAATTAATTAAAAAATAAACAAAAAAATAGACGTCGTCACCATTGCCATTCCCTCACCAACCCTTCAAAATTCCCCACCTAAAACCATCTTCAGCAGCCAACCACATTTGATACTCTCTTCTAAAACAGCTAGTCTTGTTAGTTGGTTGTTAACTTGTTATAGAAAGGGGATCACAATTTAGGGCTAAGACTCAGATCTATTTCTGTTTTTTTTTATTGTGGGCGATATCTTCAAATGGGTAAAGTTACCTACACTTTGCAGCAAGTTGCTGAACACAATGATCCCAAAGATTGCTGGCTCATCATCGATGGCAAGGTTAACTATACTTATTTATATTTATTTTATATTATATATATACACGCATCATCATCTGTTCACTTGATTCATAATAAACCTTAAAGTTGCTTACTTTATTCAAGATTCACGATTGAATAGCTGAGTTGACTTGATTTAAATCTTGACTTGTGACATGGATGAAAACTGTGTTAGTTTGATTCAGCGTTTTCTTTTTTTAGAATGTATTTAAGGATCTGATTGTTTTGATAATTAGTTGATGATGAGTTTCTTTGGTTGCTAAATTGTGATAAAATTATTTTTATTAATTGATGATTGATAGTGTTATTACATCACATAATTCGAGGGTTTATGTTGATCTGGATAGTGAAGGATTCTTTGACTTTTTAGTCAAAGTAAGTGGATTGAAAAATTAGGATTTTGATATGAAACTAGTTACAATCATACAACAGGGCTTAATTTAATGTTTAGTATATGTTACGGTTTAAGATTAGTGATTATTATTTGACTTGACATATGGATTGATAAAAGTCAAGTCTCACTTGACAGCACAAAGTTTAAAAATTCATGGACCACAGAAAATAAGATTTCCAGTGACTAATGATGGATTTACAAACATCGTTGAAATACACAACTGTTTTTTGCATTCGTGTGTATATTGTCCTGACTCATATGCACGCAGTAAGACGTTTTGATTAAATGTTGGTCTAATTTGTTGGCGCAGGTGTTTGACGTGACAAAGTTCTTGGAAGATCATCCTGGTGGTGATGACGTTTTGTTGTCGGCGACCGGTACGACACTCTTGTATTTTTTTTTCTTCTAATTTTGTATGCATAAGGGATATATGTGAAAACGAAAAACTAAACAAGGGTATATAAAAAAAGATTAGTGTTTTAGCTACTTACAACTATTATTTTATACTATTACTATAACTTACATATTCTATTTTCGGGAATCAAATCGAAAATATTCATAGTGCAAATGTAGCAAGAAATACTCCCGTTCACTGGGAGGCTGAACATGAAAAACCTGA
The DNA here is from genome assembly GCF_046630445.1 of Rutidosis leptorrhynchoides. NCBI lineage: Eukaryota > Viridiplantae > Streptophyta > Magnoliopsida > Asterales > Asteraceae > Rutidosis > Rutidosis leptorrhynchoides. Next base: position 98,942,056 of record NC_092338.1, on the reverse strand, counting down.
AAACCTTATATGTTTACCCGTATTGCAAATCTAAGTAGCTTAAATGTAACAGAGTATTTTTGGTTGTTAGTTTCGTATTGGCTGTTGTTAGGTTTAATAATGTGTGCATACTATTAACTTTGCAGGAAAGGATGCGACCGATGATTTTGAAGATGTGGGCCATAGCTCAACTGCTAAAGCAATGATGGATGAATTCTATGTAGGTGATATAGATACGGCAACAATCCCTTCAAAGGTTGAGTACAAGCCTCCAAAGCAGGATCATTACAACCAAGACAAGACGTCCGAGTTCATAATCAAGATTCTGCAGTTCTTGGTTCCATTGGTGATCTTGGGAGTTGCAGTTGGGATCCGATTCTACACCAGATCAGTGTAAAATTGTGATCTTGGTGCTTCAATTCTGTTTCCAGTAAGTATGTTGTTTAAGTTGTCTTCTTTTCGTTTTGAATCTTGAAAATGTTTGATCTAGAAATGAAATGATGGTTGGTTATGGTGAATTTAAGATGGTACTGTCCTGCAGCTTTTTTTTTTCTTTTTTTCTTTTTTCTCATTCTTATTATTATTATTATTATTATTATTATTATTATTATTATTATTATTATTATTATTATTATTATCATCATCATCATCATCATCATCATCATGGTCATCATCATGGTCATGATCGTTATCATGATCGTTATCGTTATCGTTATCGTTATCGTTATCGTTATCGTTATCGTTATCGTTATGGTTATGGTTATGGATGCCGCTGCCGCTGCCGCTATCTCATCATCATCATCATCATCATCATCATCCCTAATCCCTATATTATGGCGTCTATTTTTTTTTATTTTTTTTTTTAAAAAAAAAACTTTTTCCTACTTAAAGGTCGGAGGTCCTCTCGGAAGCAATCTCTTTATCCGTCGAATAAAGAGAGAGATGACTTTCTCTACTCTTGAGAGTGTTTTCACTCTGGGTGTAGAAATGACTTGTCTTTATTCTCGGATAGGGGAAGGATTATCTACATCTCACCTCCCCATACACCACTCATGTGGTATTGGGTTACGTTGTTGTTGTTGTTGTTGTTGTTGTTGTTGTTGTTGTTGTTGTTGTTGTTGTTGTTAATTATTAGTCTTGTGCTTTTTTTATTGAATTGAACGTAGTTCAAGTGGATATTGTTGAGCTATTGGTGCCCTCAAAATCTCAAATGTAGCTTGTTTTGTAAATGGGAACTTCTAGAGGTGGAAAATTTAGTTGCAAATGAAATCGTGTTCCAAATCATATTGAAGAACAAACGATTGAATATCTTCAAGAAAATCGAATGATAAAATAGGCCAAACAAGAATACAATCAAAAAACGGCTAGGCTTAAAACTAGAAAACGGAAACACCCTAATAGTAGACCACTAAAGATCTTTCGTGATAATTCGATTGTGGTGTTCTTTTTAAACAACAAAAGTGGGAGTCAGCAAGGGCTTCAACATAAATACGTTATAGATCATGTTCGAAAGGAGGATATTATCATTGTGCTTATTGATACTCCGTCAATGATCGTTGATCTAATGACTAAAGGCTTACCGGCTAAAGATGCAACTCATATCGTACTTGTTAATCCTTCGTAGATCTTTATTTTGCGCTAATAGTAATGTCTAGAGATAAGATACTTTATGCTAATATTAATGCTTTTAACATGTGTCTCTATGACGCATGTTAAAAACATTAACTAATCTTAAATTTTTCTTTTCAATTTCTTTTACATTGAATGTAAATTTTTTATAAACTTCCATGTTTATTGAATGCATTTTTAAATATTCATAGAAACATCGACTATAAGAGCACTCTCAATGGTACTCGTGAATGAGTTGTCAATCTCATGTCAATTAATGGGCACCATTGGCAGCAACTAGTCAATCCTTAGCCAATTTTTTGTCAATTATTTTCGTGATGGATTTCGTCAATTGTTAGCACATTTGATCACAAAGGCCACAACTATTGTTTGTTGTACTTTGTGTATCAAGACATGTACATTGTATTTATTACTCCGTAATTAATATAGTGGGTCCATGTTAATTTGAAGAATTGTGTGATAGTTAAGAGTGAAATGTGATGAGTTAGTGATAGGAATGAAATGGGAAGAAAATAGTGATGTGGTACTGATGTGCCAGTGTGTTAATTTGAAGAAAGACGTCATGATTGGGAGCGCTCTAATAAATTATTGTTAAATGTCATATGATACATTGGAGTAAAACCCTTAAAAAATGGTTCTGTTCTCTCCTAATAACCTAAATAATATTAAAAATGTAAATCGATTACACGTTGGAAAATAGTCTGCATCATTTTTGTCAAAAAGAAAGTATATGGCCATGTATATCATCTAATTATATAGACCTCAAATAAAATGTGTGTATAATAGAACATACATGGTGATAGAAGTGTTCATATCAAGTACCAGAATATTATTTTTAATATTTTCTTGCATCTGATAATTGGTATGCAATGCATGGCAGTATGGTGAATCATGTGAGTAAGTGCACATTTTCTTGAAGGCCTACTTACGATACCTGATCTAGTCATCTGGCCATGATTGATGATTTTGTTAAGGCTAAAGTTTTTTGTTGGATACTGTACTCAAATTGATTGACTAGGCTTCATAATTAATGTACTGAAAAGGTAAAAGAATCTTGGTAAAAACTTTCAACTCTCAAGTCTGAACATTACTGAATACCGACTGTTTGAAATCACATGTGCAATTGTTCATTACTTTTTAATCCTTTTCAGTCTTTTAAAAATGATTATTCGGCTATAGATCAAGTAATACGGGTAGTTAGGTACAAATTGGTGGTTTGATTGTTTCATGTTTTAGTCTTGTTTCGTACTTTTGGCTTGGCACTTGTGTCGTTCTAATTATATATTGTTGGAATTTTGATCTGGTTTGACCCGAATCTAACCCGCTCACTAATTTCCTTCCACTAATTTCCTTCATTTTCTTTGAAAGAGTCACTGACGGCCCCCCATTAGTGGAACCACCCAATCATATCCAGAATACACCTAATCCGGAGGAAACTCATAACCAACAACAGAGCATATTGTCACGGACTTATCTCGATAAGCTCACGTGCGGCACTTAGTCTCTACTAAGTCAGCCTTACTCGGACCTTAAATGTTTCAAGTAACCAAAAGAGAAAATATTATAGAACAAGTGGAATTGAAGAAAATACTTATATTGCTTGAGAATGCTTTACAAGAGAGAATGTTTGAGATTTGAGGTGTGGTGTGCCAAATGAGGCCACCCCTATTTATACTACTCTTACATCAAAATGGATGGCTATGATCTAAGTACTAGAAACTTCATGACCTAGAAATATCTATGGAGTTTCCATACCATTCCATGGAAGAATCAAGGAGAGAATTCTAGATATCTTATATATGCTTCTTGGGCCTTCCATGATTTGGGTTATAATCTTAGTGGGTTGGGCCACAAAGTTGTTGGGTTGTGACATTCTCCCCCACCTAAGCTCGCGACGTCCTCGTCGTGTGATCCTCGTGATACTTCTTGATTTTGTCTGTGAACTGCCATAATAAGTCTTCGGCTTCCCAGCTTGCTTCACTATCGGGCAAGTTACGCCACTTAACTAGGTATTCTCTATAGCTCGGCACACCTCGTCTCCGTACAGTTCGATGCAACAAGATACCTTCCACCTCACGATCAAACGAAGTCGCAACTGCCATTGGTGCACGTTTGGAAACTCCTCGTTCTGGGTTTTCCTCGTCTCCATGATAAGGTTTTAGAAAACTTACGTGAAAGACTGGATGAATCTTTAATTTGGGCGGTAGTTGAACTCGATAAGATACATTCCCAACACGTCCAATTATCGGGAATGGGCCTTCATATCTCCGGATCAATCCTTTGTGCACCTTCCTAAATGTTTTGAATTGTTGAGGTAAAAGCTTCACCATCACTTGGTCCCCAACTTTGAACTCAACATGTCGTCTTTTCTCATCCGCCCATTTCTTCATTTTCTTGGCCGCCTTATCTAGTGATGCTCGCGCCAAGTCGGCTTGTTCGTGCCACTCCTTCATCGTTCTATAAGCGGCTGGGCTGTTTCCATCATATGAAGCGGCCAAAGCATTCGGGGTCAAAGGTTGGCGTCATGTCACCAACTCAAAAGGACTCTTCCCCGTGGACTCACTCCTTTGCATGTTATAAGAGAACTGAGCAATATCAAGAAGCTTAGCCCAATCATGTTGATTTGCACTTACATAGTGTCGAAGATAGAGCTCCAATAGTGCATTCACCCTTTCCGTCTGTCCATCCGTTTGGGGATGAAAACTCGTAGAGAAATTCAAGTCTGTCCCCATGATCTTGAACAACTCCGTCCAAAAACGCCCCTTGAACCTCGGATCTCGATCACTTACTATCACATGCGGTATCCCCCAATACTTCACCACATTCTTGAAAAATAGTTTTGCGATTTCATCCGCGGTAACTTCGGATGATGCGGCTATGAAGGTACCATACTTAGAAAACCGGTCTACCACGACTATAATACTCCCACACCCTTCCGACTTGGGTAAGCAAGTAATGAAGTCCATGGAAACACTCTCCCATGGTCCTTTCGGTGTAGGTAGCGGCTGTAATAGTCCTCCTGGTTGGCGTTGCTCTATCTTGTCTTGTTGGCATATTAGGCATGTCCGCACGTACGTCTCTACGTCGTCTTCCATCCTTGGCCAATAATAAGTGCCTTCTACTAATGCCAGCGTCCTCTTGATACCTGGATGACCAGCCCACTTTGAATCATGACACTCCTTCAAGATTGTCCGTCTAAGATCACCCCACTTAGGCACATATAACCGGTCTCCTTTGGTGAATAATAGATCACCTTTGAGCCAAAACCTTCGCGTTTTCCCATCTCGAGCCAATCCAACAAGGTTTTTGGCTATAGGATCATGCTCTAATCCCTCCTTTATACGATCTTGAAGGAAGAATTGGGGTTTTGTGATCGCTGCAAACTCCGCCTTACGACTTAGGGCATCAGCTACCACATTGGATTTCCCAGGCTTATACTCCAACACATAGTCAAATTCGGCTAAGAAGTCTTGCCAACGAGCTTGTTTGGGACTCAACTTCTTTTGGGTTTGAAAATAACTCGTTGCCACATTATCCGTCTTGATCACGAACCTTGATCCCAAAAGATAATGCCTCCATCTCCTCAAACAATGAATAATCGCTGTCATCTCTTTCTCTTGGACAGTGTACTTCCTTTCCACCTCGTTAAGTTTTCGACTTTCGAATGCGATTGGGTGACCTTCTTGCATTAGAACTCCTCCAATAGCAAAGTCCGATGCGTCTGTGTGTAACTCGAACGGAATGGTCACATCCGGAAGTCTCAACACCGGTTCTTCCATGACAGCTCCTTTCAAATCCTCGAATGCTGCTTGACATTTCTCATCCCACAACCAAGCTTTATTCTTCTTTAACAATTCTGTCAATGGAGCCGCTTTCGCCGAGTATCCTTGATAAAACGACGATAGTAGTTTACTAAACCAAGGAAAGATCGTAAATCAGTCACCTTCGTTGGTGCCTCCCACTCTTGAATTGCCTTGACCTTAGCCCCATCCATGAGTAACTTCCCATTTTTAATTCTATGTCCAAGAAAATCCACCTCCTCTAATCCGAATGAACATTTCTCTAGCTTCACATACAACTCGTTGTCCCTTAGTACTTGGAATACTTGCTTCAAGTGCCTCACATGATCTTCCATGGTGTTGCTATACACGACTATGTCATCCAAGTACACCACGACAAACTTGTCGAGGAACGGGTGGAATAATTTGTTCATCAAAGTACAAAATGTGGCAGGGGCATCGGTTAAACCAAAGGGCATGACTAGGAATTCATAAGCGCCATACCTCGTCACGCATGTGGTCATAGCCTCATCTCCTTCGGCAATTCGGACTTGATAATATCCCGATCTCAAGTCTAACTTGGAGAAGTATCTCGCCTTCCCAAGTTGATCGAACAAATCAGCAATAAGTGGGATTGGGTATTTGTTCTTGATAGTTACCTTGTTGAGTGCCCGGTAATCTATACACATCCGCAAGGACCCGTCCTTCTTTATTTGAAATAGCACCGGAGCACCATACGGGGATTTTGACGGTCGGATGTATCCCGCATCCAGCAACTCCTTGAGTTGTCTTCGCAACTCCTCCAACTCGGGTGGTGGCATTCGGTATGGGGCTTTGGAAGGTGGTTTTGATCCCGGCTCCAACTCGATCACATGGTCAACCTCCCTCCTAGGTGGTAACTTCTTTGGTAACTCCTTGGGCAGACATTCTTGAACTCATCAAGGACCTTCTCAATTTTCTTGGGTACCTCTAGTTTTCCCTTATCTTCGACCGTCTCTTGCTTTGCTACCGCTAAATAGCATGTCTCATTCTTGTTGTACCCCTTCTTGAATTGCATGGCCGAAAGTGACTTGGATGCACTCTTGCTTCCACGTTCGGTTGACACCATACCAGTCTTCTCACCATCCAAGATACACAGTGAGTTAGCGAACGGTATAGGGAAACCGCGTACCTTATCTAGGAACTCCATCCCAAGTACTAACTTGAAGTCGTCTATAGGTGATAATGCTAAAAACGAACATATATTTCATAGCATTATTCCTCAAGAAAGACAAGCTTTTAGTTGCAATTGTTCTATTTACGAGTAATATTCGTTTAAATAATAAAAGGTGAAGACAAAAGACAGATTCGACGAATTGAAGACGCAAACGACCAAAAAGCTCAAAAGTACAAAAGACAATCAAAGAGGTTCCAATTATTGATAAGAAACGTCTCGAAATTACAAGAGTACAAGATTCAAAACGCAAAGTACAAGATATTAAATTGTACGCAAGGACGTTCGAAAATCCGGAACCAGGACCAGAGTCAACTCTCAACGCTCGACGCAACGGACTAAAAATTACAAGGCAACTATGCACATAAATATAATATAATATTTAAATAATTCTTATAATTATTTATATATTATATAAATAAATAAAAACCGTCGGCAAGAGAGACTCCAAAATGGGTGAGCTGTAATTTCAAACTCCGCGACTCGCGGAGTTTGAAGGCTAAAAATGCCGCGAGTCGCGGAGCCCTAAGTTTTGAAAATCCCTATAAAAGCAACCGAATTCTGAGCATTTTGAATCATCTTTTTTTCCTTCTTCTCTCAATATATACGTAATATATATATATATATAATTTAATTTTAATTTTAATTTTAATCTTAATAATAAGGGTATGTTAGCGAATGTTGTAAGGGTGTAAGTCGAAATTCTGTCCGTGTAACGCTACGCTATTTTTAATCATTGTAAGTTATGTTCAACCTTTTTAATTTAATGTCTCGTAGCTAAGTTATTATTATGCTTATTTAATCCGAAGTAATCATGATGTTGGGCTAATTACTAAAATTGGGTAATTGGGCTTTGTACCATAATTGGGGTTTGAATAAAAGAACGACACTTGTGGAAATTAGACTATGGGTTATTAATGGGTTTTATATTAACTAAACAATACCTTGTTAATTTAATATACAAACTTATAATTCGACGTATTTATATATAACCACATACGCTTAATCGGACACGATGGGCGGGATATTTATAAGTACGAATTATTGTTCATTTGCCGGACACGGGGATGGATTAATAGTCAATGGACTCATTAAAACAGGGGTGGATTACATTCAAGGGTAATTGGTGTAATTGTTAATAAAGTAGTAAAACCTTGGTTTACACGCAGTCGATAACCTGGTGTATTCATTAAACAAAGTATTAAAACCTTGTTACAATTCGAATCCCCAATTAGTTGGAATATTTGACTTCGGGAATAAGAATAGTTTGACGAAGGCTTTCGCTCTTTATATTTATGACTGATGGACTATTATGGACAAATCCGTATGGACATATTAAATAATCCAGGACAAAGGACAATTAACCCATGGGCATAAAACTAAAATCAACACGTCAAACATCATGATTACGGAAGTTTAAATAAGCATAATTATTTTATTTCATATTTAATTTCTTTTATTTTATATTTAATTGCACTTCTAATTATCGCATTTTTATTTATTGTTATTGTATTTAATTGCACTTTTAATTATCGTACTTTTTAATTATCGCAAGTTTATTTTATCGCACTTTTATTATTCGCAATTTCATTATCGTTATTTACTATACGTTTTAAATTAAGTCTTGTATTTATTTATTATTTTACATTTGGTTTTAACCTCGACTAAAATTTTAAAATCGACAAACCGGTCATTAAACGGTAAAAAAACCCCTTTATAATAATAATATTACTTATATATATATTTGTATTTTTATAAAAGTAAACTAATATAGCGTTAAGCTTTGTTTAAAAAGATTCCCTGTGGAACGAACCGGACTTACTAAAAACTACACTACTGTACGATTAGGTACACTGCCTATAAGTGTTGTAGCAAGGTTTAAGTATATCCATTCTATAAATAAATAAATATCTTGTGTAAAAATGTATCGTATTTAATAGTATTTCTTCTAAAATTAATAAGTATTTTATACCCCTTAGCTTTAACATCAAGTTATTTTTGGCGCCGCTGCCGGGGAACTCTTTTAAAAGCCGGAAGCGCAACGCTAATATAAAAAAAAAATTTAGTTAACTTTTATTAAAATTCGTTTTTGTAAAAATACATTTTAATTATTCGAAAATATAAAAAGAAAAACAAAAATTTAAATATTTTTAGGAGTTTGATAAATATTTAAGTTTTATAAAGTTTCTTTAGTTTGTAAAAATATAAGTTTTATTTAATTTATTTTATAAATATATTTTATAAATATAAAAAACCGAAAAAAATATAAATATATATAAATCTATTTTTTTTATTGTTATAAAGTATTTTATTTTTATCTTAGTTATTAAAGATAAGTTTTATTTAAATTATATAAATATTTTAATTAGATAATATAAACAGAAAATATAAAAACAGAAAACAGAAAATAAAAAAAAAATAAAGAAAAACGCGTCGAATTTTAAACCTGTCAGTTGAATTTCTGAACCCCGCGACTCGCGGGGTTTGGTGCCTTGAATACCGCAACTCGCGGAGGGGACCTGACACCAACAGGAAGCCCTAATCCTGCATTTATTACGGAGTATTATTAATTATTATTTATTAAATTATAATTAGGGTTAAATATTTAATTAATTTAGTATTTAATTTAAGTTTTAATTAATTTGTATATTTAGTTTATTAAGTTTAATTAAATTGTAAAATTAATAGTTTTAATAAATAAATAATATAAAAATAATATTTTTATAAAAAATTGTACTTTTTACAACTTTTTGTATATTTTTATATTTTGTTCCTTTTTAATCGTTTTAGCGTAACTTTTGTATTTTTCGCTCATATTTAGTTTTAAACTTAGTTTTTGCCATAGTTATTTTTACTTCTAGATTTTTAGGCTTTGCCGTAGAATTCCTTAAGTGCTTTTTCTTTAGACTAAGATTTAGGTACTTTAGAATTTTGCGACGCCTTTTTAAGTTTTAGTTTCTTTTTAAGTTATTTCCATTTGGGATTTAGTTTTTCCTGTAAGCTTTAATATTTTTAGACACCTTTTACTATGTATCAATTATCATTCCAATTAGTAATCTCAATTTGCGATTATAATTTTAAGTTAGTTGTAGTAATAAGGTTAGGTTAGTCAATTGTTTTTAAGTTTTATAAGTTTCTTTTATTTTTCCGTCACCTTTTATTTTTCAAACAATTTTCTTTTTCGACCTTTTTCGACGAGCTCTTTTTCTTTCTTATTTCTCGCTATTCTAGTTTTAGGACATAGATTTCTATTCTACTTCTTATCTAAATTTCTTAAAATTACGAAAATTTATTTTAAGTGGTTAAATTGATAGACATCAAAATTTTCTGGTTCGTAGTAATAGTTGGATTTGTACGTGGACCGGGTTATTGGAGCCAAACAGTCCTCAATTATATTGAGACCAAACGAATCCTGCCCCTCTGCTGCATCTTTTGGCTATTCGAAACGTGGGCAAAATCAGAAAAGTCTATTGATTGGATAACTTATTATAATTTTTCTTTCCTTTTAAAAAAAACTAATAGGATATTCAGTGAATGCACCGAGCAAGACGTTCACCACCTTTTGTACGTTCACCACCTGTAACTAGATCAATACATTTAGTAAATATTACCGCCGTTGATTTTTCTTTAGAATCGTCATCCAGTCGACCAAGTACTCCAGTTCAAATTTTCGATAATCCATTTTTTGAATCCGACCTCACAATTGAGAATCCGGAGAATATTCAGGAACGATTCGTAGATCCTGAACCACTAAACTTTCCTCCGGAACCACCAATCATTCAAACAGATATTGTTGAGGAACGAACCATTAAATCAGAATCCTCTAGTGATTCCGATTCAACAAATTCAATTATGGAGAATCTGGAACCTTTAAGTATGGAAGACCGAATGAGAGCTAAACGCACTGGCCAAGGTCACGCAATTACTCATCCAGATATTAATGCGCCAGATTATGAAATCAAAGGACAAATTCTACACATGGTGACTAATCAATGCCAATTTAGTGGTGCGCCGAAGGAAGATCCAAATGAACATTTACGTACCTTTAATAGGATCTGCACACTATTTAAAATCCGAGAAGTGGAGGATGAACAGATATATCTCATGTTATTTCCCTGGACTTTAAAGGGAGAAGCCAAAGATTGGTTAGAATCGTTACCTGAAGGGGCGATCGATACATGGGACGTTTTAGTTGACAAATTTCTTAAACAATTCTTTCCTGCATCTAAAGCCGTAAGACTTCAAGCAGAAATTGTTACATTTACACAAAAGCCGAATGAAACTCTATATGAGGCGTGGACAAGATATGGAAAGTTATTAAGAGGATGTCCGCAACATGGTTTAGACACCTGTCAAATAGTACAAATATTCTACCAAGGATGCGACATCACTACAAGAAAAGACATAGATATAGCAGCTGGTGGTTCTATTATGAAGAAAACCGAAACTGATGCTTACAAAATTATTGATAACACTGCTTCCCACTCACATGAGTGGCACCAAGAAAAAGATATCGTTAGATCATCTAAAGCAGCTAGAGCCGATTCTAGCCATGACTTAGATTCCATTTCCGCAAAGATAGATGCTGTGGAAAGACGAATGGAAAAGATGACTAAGGATATTCACTCAATACGAATTAGTTGTGAGCAGTGTGGAGGACCACATTTGACAAAAGATTGTCTCAGTATTGAATTAACAATGGAACAAAGAGAGAATATTTCATACATAAACCAAAGGCCTGGAAATAATTATCAGAATAATTATCAACCGCCAAGACCAATTTACAATCAAAACCAAAATTATAACAGAAATATTCCATACAACAACCAACAAGGTCCTAGCAATCAACAAGTATCCAATAATACTTACAATCAGCAAAGACCTAATTTTCAAAACAAACCACCACAACAAACCGATGATAAAAAGCCGAATTTAGAAGATATGATGACGAAGCTAGTTGAAACTCAAACGCAGTTTTTCACATCTCAGAAACAAACTAATGAACAAAATGCTCAAGCATTTAGAAATCAACAAGCTTCTATTCAAAATCTGGAACAAGAAGTAAGTAACCTAGCAAGGTTAATAGGTGAAAGAAAACCGGGAAGTCTACCTAGTGATACAAATGCTAACCCCCGGAATGAAACAGCTAAAGCCATTACCACAAAAAGTGGTACAACACTTAAACCACCTGAAATACCTGTAACTTCTGATGAAGCTATTCCTACTCTACAAGAACCACAACCTGAACAAGATAAGGAAAAAGAACCGGTAGTTGAAAAGGTTAATGAAGATAACACAGTTAAGGCTAAACCTTATGTTAAACCATACCAACCACCACTTCCTTATCCGAGTAAAATGAAGAAAGAGAAACTTGAAGCCGAGCAATCCAAATTCTTGGATATGTTTAAACAGATAAATGTAAATCTTCCTTTCATTGATGTGATTTCAGGAATGCCTAGATATGCTAAATTCTTGAAAGATCTAATCTCAAATAGAAAGAAAATGGAAGAACTCTCGGCTGTTACTATGAATGCTAATTGTTCAGCAGTGCTGTTGAATAAGATACCAGAAAAACTATCTGATCCAGGAAGTTTCACAATTCCATGTTTTCTGGGTAGTCTTAGTTCAATAGAAGCATTGGCAGACTTAGGTGCTAGTATAAATCTAATGCCGTATTCACTATACGCTAAACTAGACCTTGGAGAATTGAAACCAACCAGAATAAGCATACAACTAGCCGATAGATCAATAAAATATCCTAGAGGGATAATGGAGAACATGCTAGTTAAAGTTGGTACTTTAGTATTTCCAGTAGATTTTGTTGTTTTGGACATGGAAGAAGATTCTCAAGTTCCTCTCATATTAGGAAGACCATTCTTAAACACGGCTAAAGCAATGATAGACGTGTTCGGTAAGAAATTGACCCTAAGTATAGAGGATGAGAGTGTTACCTTTTCAGTTGATAGAGCAATGCAACAACCGCAATCTGTAGATGATACATGTTATTATATTCAAACTATAGATGCACATGCAGAATTATTAGAAGAATTTCCAAAATTACAAGGAACAGGAGAATGTTCTTTAGGAGAAGGTAATGAACCAATTGATGAAGCTGAAATGTTAGCTACACTTATAGCTAATGGATATGAACCAACAACAGAAGAAATTCAAATGCTAAAAGAAGAAGACAGATATCGATACAAATCATCGATAGAAGAACCTCCGAAATTAGAGTTAAAGCCACTTCCAAACCATTTGGAATACGTTTATTTACATGGTGAATCTGAATTACCTGTAATAATATCGTCTTCTCTTACTGAAAATGAGAAATCACAACTCATTTCTGTGTTGAAAGCTCATAAACCAGCCATTGCATGGAAGATTCATGATATTAAAGGAATAAGTCCTTCGTATTGCACACATAAAATCCTTATGGAAGAAGGTCATAAAACGTATGTGCAACGCCAACGAAGACTAAATCTAAATATGCAAGATGTAGTTAAAAAAGAGATTATTAAACTGCTAGATGCAGGTTTGATATATCCAATTTCTGATAGTCCATGGGTAAGCCCAGTTCAATGCGTGCCTAAGAAGGGTGGCATGACTGTCATTACAAATGAGAAAAATGAGCTTATTCCTACTAGGACTGTAACAGGATGGCGTGTATGTATTGATTATAGAAAATTAAATGACGCCACCAGAAAAGATCACTTTCCCTTACCTTTCATAGATCAAATGTTGGAAAGATTAGCCGGAAATAGTTACTATTGTTTTCTAGATGGATTTTCCGGATATTTTTAAATTCCAATAGCACCCGAAGATCAAGAGAAAACCACATTCACGTGCCCTTATGGTACTTTTGCTTACAAACGCATGCCATTTGGACTTTGTAACGCCCCTGCAACCTTTCAAAGGTGTATGATGGCGATTTTTCGCGACATGATAGAAGAATGCATGGAAGTTTTCATGGATGACTTTTCAGTCTTCGGTGATACATTTGAATCATGTCTAGTTAATCTGGAACGAATGCTTATTAGATGCGAACAATCAAATCTAGTACTTAATTGGGAGAAATGCCATTTCATGGTTAAAGAAGGCATCGTTCTTGGTCATAAAATTTCAAAAGAAGGAATTGAAGTGGATAGAGCTAAAGTAGATGTAATTGCTAAACTTCCACATCCCACCAATGTTAGAGGAGTTAGGAGTTTTCTAGGGCATGCCAGTTTTTACCGACGTTTCATAAAAGATTTTTCTAAAATTGCCACTCCTATGAATAAACTCCTAGAAAAGGATGCTCCATTCATATTTTCAGATGAGTGTATAAAATCTTTTAATATTCTTAAAGAAAAACTTACTAATGCGCCGATCATGATAACACCAAATTAGAATCTACCATTTGAACTAATGTGCGATGCAAGTGATTTTGCAATGGGAGCCGTTTTAGGACAAAGGATTGAAAAACGATTTCAACCTATATATTATGCTAGTAAGACATTACAAGGAGCACAAACGAACTATACAACTACTGAAAAAGAACTCCTTGCTATTGTCTTTGCTTTTGACAAATTTCGATCATATCTCGTTCTAGCAAAAACGGTGGTCTATACCGACCATTCTGCTCTTAGATACCTATTTTCAAAACAAGATGCTAAACCAAGACTAATCCGTTGGATCTTACTCTTACAAGAGTTTGATATTGAAATCCGAGATAAAAGAGGAGCAGAAAATCTCGCCGCTGATCATCTTTCTCGTCTTGAAAATCCCGAATTAGAAGTTCTAAATGAATCGGCCATACAAGACAACTTTCCTGATGAATATCTATTAAAGATAGATTATAATGAAATTCCATGGTTTGCAGACTATGCAAACTATTTAGTATGTGGATTCCTTGAAAAGGGATTATCATACCAAAGACGAAAGAAATTCTTCAGTGATATAAAACACTATTTTTGGGAAGATCCACATCTGTTTAAAATTTGTCCCGATGGAATAATACGCCGATGTGTATTTGGAGATGAAGCTAGTAAAATATTAAACCATTGTCACACAGGACCAACAGGAGGGCATTATGGGCCTCAACTAACAGCAAGAAAAGTTTATGATGCTGGATTCTATTGGCCTACAATTTACAAAGACGCACACCTTCTTTGCAAATCCTGTGATGCTTGTCAAAGGGCCGGAAAAATAAGTCAACGTGATGAAATGCCACAAAATGTCATCCAAGTATGTGAAGTATTTGACATTTGGGGTATTGACTTTATGGGTCCATTTCCAAAATCTCATAATAATCTATATATACTCGTAGCCATTGATTATGTATCTAAATGGGCGGAAGCACAAGCTCTCCCAACTAACGATGCACGAGTTGTAGTCAACTTTTTAAAACGTCTTTTTGCAAGGTTTGGAACACCGAAAGCTTTAATAAGTGATCGGGGTACTCATTTCTGTAATAATCAACTTGAGAAAGTTCTTAAAAGATATGGAGTAACTCATAAAATCTCCACCGCATATCATCCACAAACAAGTGGACAAGTTGAAAATACCAACCGAGCTTTAAAACGTATTCTATAGAAAACCGTAGGATCAAATCCGAAGGAATGGTCCATTAAATTAAAGGATGCACTCTGGGCTTTTAGAACAGCCTACAAAACTCCAATTGGAACCACACCTTTTAGACTTGTTTATGGAAAAGCATGTCATCTTCCAGTAGAAATTGAACACAAAGCATTTTGGGCTTTGAAGACATGTAATCTTGATTTACATGAAGCCGGACGTCTACGATTAAGTCAACTAAACGAATTAGAAGAATTAAGACATGAAGCATACGAAAATTCGTTAATCTATAAAGAAAGAACGAAGAAATGGCATGATAAAAGAATCAGAAGTTCAAAAGAATTTAAAGAAGGAGACAGAGTTCTTCTTTTCAATTCACGATTCAAGCTATTTCCTGGAAAATTGAAATCAAGATGGTCTGGACCATTCATAGTCAAAAGAGTTTTCCCATACGGAACGATAGAATTAATAAATTCATATGGGATTGAATTTAAAGTTAATGGTCACAGAGTTAAACATTACATACATGGTCCGATGGAAGTTGACAATGAAGTTAATCATAATTTCACCACCCAAGAAAACCTTCAAAATGAAAACATAAATATGTTATCAACAACATATGAAAAATCAAAAGTGGAATATAGGGAGGATTCAAATTTGAGTGATGAAGATGAATTCCTATACAAACCTCCCATTCCAAGAAACGAAGAAAAATGTGAACAAGAAATTCAAATAGAAATGAAAGAACCAAGGAAAGAACACCCGAAAAAAGTTTACAAACCAACTCGACTTACTAAAGCAGGAGACCCGGGTGAATTTATCATTTCTTGCTTACTTAATGATGGTGCTGTATATAATGGACTCGCAGATTTAGGAGCAAGTGCAAATATTATGCCTCTTTCCTTATACAAAAGATTAGGCATGTGTAATGTCATAACCCGTCCTTAACCATAAGAACGAGTTAGATAACGTATGATTTCATTGCGAGGTATTGACCTCTATATGCGACATTTTTAAAAGAACAACTGCATTTATTTTACATTACAAACCATAACTCTTATTTTAATACAAGCTTTAGACAATATAAAGATGATTATCGTTTAGCGATAATCTTAGACTTACAAACTTTACATGTGATGATAACAATACGATTTCTAGCATATTTTACATTACAATTCCTCGGATATGCAGTTTTATTTTTGACACAAATATGCATACTCAAGATCTTGCTTAAATTCAACATGTTGCAGCGGAAGCTTTTAGTTATCACCTGAGAATAAACATGCTTAAAACGTCAACATAAAGTTGGTGAGATATAGGTTTAATGCCGGCAGCAATATAAATATAGACCACAAGATTTCATATGTAAACATTTTAATAAAAGTATTCTAAGTGGTTGAGCACTTGGTAACCATACTTAACATTTAATCACGTCGCATATTCCCTTTATTATGAAATCTTACTACACCGTACCAAGTATAGTCACGAAACGAAGTACTGTGCAACCGTTGAATACTGGTCGTCCAGTCCGGTTGGGGTTGTCAGGCCCGATAGATCTATCAACAGGATTCGCATATACAATACCGCTGTAAATAGTAGTTACCAAGCTACAGGGAAGTATGCCAGTGGTACAACTCAACGTAGAATATATTTTTCAGTTACTTGTGTCCATATCGTAAAACATAAAATACATGTATTCTCATCCCGAAATATTTAAAGTTTAAAAGTGGGACTATATACTCACTTTTGCCTTGAAGATATATATATTTTGACTTGGTCTCCGGTTGATATCACGAACCTATCCATATATAGTTTATCAATATATTTCCATTTTAAACAATCGTCACATATATATACTTATTATACTTTTAATAGTTTTAATAATTTCTTAGTCCGTAGTTAGCAGTCCGATGTTAGTAATTCAATTTTAATGGTTCATATTTAGGTGTTTAATAAATAAAACCCCCATCGAAATAAATAAAACCCCATCATATTTGTATTGGTCAGGATTAATCTTGACCCACGGTACCGGTGTTGTCAAATGACGTGTTGCATACATAAAGTACCGGTGTTGTCAAATGACGTGTTGCGTACAATCATGGGATCTTATGATTAATCTTCTCGTATTGTTTACGGGTGGTCCTGAAATATATAAAATTAAATTATGAGTACATATATATAAAATATCATGTTATTTTAGAAAGATGTGATTCATTTAATTTTTCTCCAATTATTTTCGTGGCTAAACTAGTTTTGGATATCCGATCTTGTTTTGGTCATAGTTTCTTCGTTACAACTCCGTTTTCGTTGGTTCAACTTGCCACTTCCTTGGATCGAGTTCTTCTTTAAGACTATGAACTGTAAATACCTTAGTTTGTATTCGAAATCACAGGTCATAGGTCAAACTTTGGTGAAACTTATGAAGTTGATCATTTTCCATCATGTAAACAACCTTAAATGATTATTTTTCTAAAAATACTTATACTTTGAGTTAAATCATGAAATTTTTATGTGTTATCATATTCATAGTAAATATCAATTTTCCAGAGAATAAACCTCCAATTCAAAGTTCAAGATGGTTTTTAATTATCCAACCCAAAACCGCCCCCGGTTGCACTCCGACGTCGTAAAAACAGTTTTTAAGGTGTTCTTTGAAAAACCAAGTTATACCTTGTTAAATTAGCATATATTTATGATATATTACAGGTCTTGAAGTATTTTAAAAGTTAAGTTAGAAGGATCTATTTAGTTTGCAAACAAGTTTGAAAACATTCAAACTATGTTCTTGTTGTTAAAATTTTATACCATAAAATAAGATAGCTATATATATATGAATCGAATAAGGTTACGAACAAAGTTACTACCTCAGGTTACTTGGACAAGGTTGCTGTAAAATAGAAGTAAAAACCTAGAACCAAAAGAGTGGTGGAGTTGGATGAAAGATTGGAAGTATACTTGTGTTCTTGGAAGGATTCTTGAAGTGTTTTTGTAAGGGTTTTCCTATGGTGATTAAGTGTTGTTTTTATGGCTAGATCTTCATGGATACTAGCTGAATGGTTATGGGTTTCTTATGACTTGTAAGTAGGTGAATTAGAGAGTAGTTTAGGAGTAGAAATGGTGAGCTAAACATGGCTTGGTGATGGCCATTTAAAACGTGAGCAAGGGGGGACAAGGACAAATTTCCAAGCTTGTAATCTTGTGTAATTAGTCATACAATCATACAAAGTAATTACCTTATACATAAGGCATGAACAAGGGCTGGTTGGTGGTGATTTGATGTGTATATACTAATAGTAAATACGTATAGAAGCTAGGTATGATACGAGTACATATACTCTAAATATACGTATAGAAATCTTGTGAAAACGGAACGAGGATTCAAATATAGCTATCTTTTGTGAATATACTTATATTGTTTTATGTATTTAAATCCTTAAAAAGTGATTAAATACATTACATATACGATATATGTATAAACATTATAGGTCATAAGTTTTTATGTCAAATAACGTTACGTATGGTTATTGTTTTGAAAACTTAAATTAGTAGTTTCAAAATATACTTATAACTTATTGTTATTAATACAAAATGAGATATTAAAACATCCTTAGATCATGTTAAATATGTATATATACATATATATACACAAACGTATAATTATCATATATTATATAGTTCGTGATATCATCGGTCAAACTAGACGGTCAAACGTTGTGTAAAACTCTTTTCAAAAACATAAATCTCAACAATTTGGATTGCTTATCATGTTGGTAAGGTTTAATTTATGTAAATATTAATTTTATAAGTATAGATCGATCGAAAAAGTCCGGGTCATTACATGTAAATTAAAACCAACCAAAATAGGTGTTCAATCATTTGACCAAACCATTAAACACCCGGTTGGAATAGCAAATAATTTACTTGTTAACGTGGAAAGTTTGACCTTTGTTTCAAACTTCATAGTGATTAATATAGAGGAAAACCTTGATGTTCCTCTAATTCTAGGTCGCCCATTTTTAGCAACCACCGAGGCATTCATTGATGTAAGAGAAGGTAGAATAACACTTAGGGATGGTGATACATCGATCACCTTTGTGAACCAAAAGTTTAGATCTCCACAAACCAAAACTGTTAGACCAATAAAAACGCATAAGTGTGGGGAAGATGAAGAAACACTTAATGATGATCCAATCACAAAGAATGCTGTTGATGATACGAAATTAGATGAACCCATTTTTAACAGTTCAACGAAGAAACTTTATAAACGGATTCACGATGCTAAGATTAAAGGAAACTTTAAGTTATATAACCGATTAATATCCAATTTATCGTCAAAAGAAAAGGCAATGTTAGTTGAATTTGTGAAAGTTACGGAGGAAATCAACAAATGGATTGAAGTAAAAGTCAAAGATATACAAGTTGTTGATGATTCAATTGAAAATAATGTTAATCACAATTTTGATACCACAGCTAACTAAGTGTGGGGAGAATCAAGTCTTTAAAGGTTTATGTATTTCTGTTAGAGTTAGATTGTCTGTTTTCGTGTAGTTCTCGAAAACGGAATCCGAATGGTCTTTCCCTAGCAGACCCTAAAGAACTAGTCTTCTCCCCCCATTCTGAATTTTTATTTTTTTAGGTTTTTACGAAATGAAGACTGCCTGTGAACTAAACCATGGTCTAATGCTACACGCTTTGATCACTAAACGTAATAATGACACACTTCTTAGTGAACTAGTATCAGTAATCAGAGAAAGAATGGACGGAGTTAGAAAAGAATCCAGATGCGAAGATAATAAGTTACAATTTGGTAAAGGAAAATCAAAATCCGCAGCGAAAAGGAGAGCACGACACCTAGAAAGATGTCACAAATGCGGAAAATGGTCACATGGAGATAAATGTTCAAATAATCAAACCTATTCAAACACCGAATTTGTTACTTTATGCAGAGACGGACCGTTCATATGTTTAGAAGAAAAGACACTGAATGCTCGAGGTTACGCCTATGTAGCCATGGAAAAACAATTAAACCGACTATCTTATGAATGGGATAGATCATATAACTAAGAAATCTATTTCACAGGTAAGTCTGTACAGTTTTTATTTATTTTATTTTTTTTAACCTTTTGATAATAAACGCTAATTTGTTCGCTAAAAAGTATTAAATTGGTATTGAATAAAATTAGGTTTGGCGACCGAAATTATTGATATCATATAAAAATTTATTACATCACTGCGAAATTTAACGTTTATTCTTAAGGTATAAATATCTTTAATCAATCAACCCAAAATATTTCAAAAATTCGTCATGAGTTAAATTAGGTTTTGGAACCGAAATTACTTTACCGAAAAGAGGGGCGCATATTTTTGATAATATTTGATTGATTAAAGTGGGATAAAAAGCCAAAAAAATTTTTAATTTTATTTTTACCATGTTTTTTAAAATTAATATTTAAATCTTAAATTAATATTGTAAACTTTGTAAAAACAATATATTTAAAATTGTAAATATTTGAAAAATTAATATAAGTTTGGTGTGAATTTATAATATGAATTTTTAAATTAAGATTGGTGTGAATTTTTTTATTTTTAAAATATGAATTTTTAATTTTATGCATTTTAAATTTTAAGTTTGGTGTGAATTTTTAATATTAATTTTGAATTTCATATTTAAATTGTGTGAATTTAAAAACAAAAATTTACTTTATCTCATTAAGTTAAAAATATGATTTTTAAAATTCGTCGTAAGTTGAAGACTAGGTCTTTGAACCGAAATTGCTTTACCCGAGGGAGGGACGAGAACTTTTATTATCATTATTTTTAATCTTATTGAATTAAAGTATGCCAAAAACATTAAAAAAAACCCAAAAATCTTAGCCTTTAAAACAATCGCTACAAAAAGACAAATTTTAAAATTTTTGTCAAAGAACGGACTAGGACATCGATCCGAAACGACCTCGTCCTAAATAACAAGGGAAACAAAAATTTTAAAAATTATTTGCTTAATTGTTTTATAAGTTAATGATATAAAAATAAAAAAAATAAAAAAAAAAAACAAACTCCGCGACTCGCGGAGTTTGAATGGTCCAAACACCGCGAGTCGCGGGAGGACCAAAAATCAGAAAAAAAAATATAAACACCCGAACTGATCAGTCCCAACACAGGAAAAAAACACTGCGAAAACTGCTCGAAAAAACCCGAAAAATACACCCCAAAATCACAATTTTTAACCGTTAATCATCAAATCTTTTGCTAAAATCATGTTGATAAGGATGCTATCTAGGAATTACTCAAGAAAAACGGTAAATTTCTACACCTAAACACCATTTAATCCGAAATTAGTGTTCTTGAGCAATTTTTTCCCCAATTTGATTTTGATGCTTTTTAGTGTAATTAAGCTTAAATTGTTTATGTATTATGCTTGTATAACCTAGATTGATGCTGTTTAACATGATTAGAAGCCTTAAACTTCAAATTTTGAGTAATCTAGGGTTTGTGTTCTTGAGCAAATTTGGGGCTTTTTGATATAAACAGGTTATGGCCGATTTTTGTCATGAATTGTTGCTAAATTAAGTAGTGTAACATGTCTAGGTAGTTAAATGATCCAAACTTTGAGCCTAAACATGATTTTGAGAATTAAAGTGGACTTTTTCAAAGTCTAAAATTCATGAACTTGATTTTTGAGAGATAATGCCATTTGAGACTTGTTTAATTGCTAGTAATGATTATTTTGACATGTTATTTGAGTTAAATGCTTATGAACTTGGCGAACATTTTCGTATATGCTTATTTGAAAAAGTGTAGATTTGATAAAAATGTGAAAATAAGCTTAAGTTTGATATAAATTGATCATGTCATTGTAATTATTTTGATTGATGATTTTGCTGACACTAATGCATATTTGGATGCACAAAAATTGTGTTTGATGTGTTTTGCAGACTGAAAGGGGTGAATCTTCATCCCAAGCTCGCAATGCTCCTGCTGAGAATGCGGAACAACAGGAGGTGGATAACTACTACAAGCATGATATACCTCATCCAGTCATGACCTTTTCTGATATGCACTTGGAAGAGTTGCACCCGAACCTGAGATTTGACAGACTTTGGATAGATTATCTAAAATACCAAAGGGGTTTGCATACTCTTTATTCTAAGGTTGTTGAGGTACCGAGGGTCATAGAATGGGGACCCTTAGAAGCTGTAGAATTGGCCGGGCCAATTAGGGAATTACTTGTACAGAGGTATGGTAATTCTACTTTTAATGACTGGGTACGTTTATTCACCATGCGTAGACCTGTATATAAAGTATGGTGTGAAGAATTGTTATGTAGTATAGAATTAAATGATCGGGTAGCTAGTTTAACCGACCGATCATTTATTAGATTTTTGTTAGGAGGTTCGATGCGCCACATGTCTTTACTAGACATGGCTCAGGCTTTACGTATATATACGCCTGAGGAGTTAGCATCTGCCGATTGTAGAGGGTTGATACTAAACGGTAGAAAGATAGATGAAAATTTTGATACACACGGTGTGTGGAGTCAAATGACAAGCCATCACCGTTTCAAAGGGGGAAATTACTCTTATTTGGATATAGATAGAGCCGAATTAAGAGTGATTCATAGGTTTTTAGCTAATTCGATTACACAGAGAGGTAAGAACAAGAAAAAGGTAAATGAACATGATTTGTTTTACCATATGTATATTCGAGACCCACAAAGCGCTGTAAGTATACCTTATTGTGTGGGTTATTATTTATCAGCTATGGTTAGGGGGATGCGACCGCATAGCATAATAGGAGGTGGTATTTTTATTACTTTGATTGGTGAATATCTCGGTGTGGATATAAGTCGGGGGGGATTATTAGTAGAAGAACCAGAACCCCGCGATACTATAGGTTTAAATGTATACCATGGTGCGAAAGTTTTGAAGAGGCGAAATAACGCTGCAGTACCATACCATGGTAGACATCCACAGGTTGAGAGAAACCAACAACAAGGTAATGTAGGAGGGGGAAATGAGATGCAAGAAATGCAAAGGTTTATAGCTTCACAGGAGTACGAAAATGCTAGACAGAGAGCATTTGAAGATTGGCAAGTTCATCAGAACCAAATCATAGCTCATTGCCAACATATAGGTAGAAACTATATTCCTACACCGAAACCCATCTTCCCTCCCTGGTCTATAGAGATGCAACCACCGTATCCTACGTATAACCCTGCCGAAGCATTCTATAGCACCTATGGTTATGCCTGGAACCCCTATTGGTACCAGTATCATCCCTAGTCTACTTAGTTTTTTTTTATTTTGTAATTTGTAATGTTGATACATTTAATACTTATGTTAATATTGTAATAGTTTTTATAATTTTCTAACTTTTATTCTTAGATTTTAATAATTTTTGAATGTGGGGTAATATTCCAAACTTCAAAAATATGTATATATGTTTGCAGTTTATCTTATGTACAGAACAGGGTAAAACAATGCATTTTCAAAGACTGGCATTAAGTTCAGCAAAAGCAACTAATTTTGACGACAAGATGCAAAATATATGTGAAATAACAACAAGACGGAATGAACAAATGATGTGCACCATTTATCATTCAGCAAACAAACGCCAATATATTTGGAAACTTTGGTAAAAATTTAATCATTTTCACACAAATCACCCTCAATAATTTAAATTGTTACTGATTTCTTGCAAATGAGGGCATTGCAAGATCTTAAGTGTGGGAAGGGGTTAAATTCTTTCGGATTTTAAAATTTTTACTTTAAACACTGGGTTACCATTAAAAATACTAGTAAAGCAGTAGTTGTATTAGAATCTAATGCTCTCTGATAATAAAGAACAGCCCTAGTCTTATATACTGACTACCCAATTCTAGTAAAATTTTACAAAATTTTCAATTAAATGAACTCAAAATCATGTTTATACATATTTATGAACGATAAAACTAGGTTATAACACCGAAATTATTGTTACCTCGAAAAGGACATAAATTGAGAAACAAACCAAAATGTTAAAATTCATTTAAAATGGAATAGAGGACGAAAAAAAAAAAAGGAAAATAAAAGCCAAGTGTGGGAAAAATTACCAAGTTATCTTAAACATGTGCCACATATTTTTGTACAAATAACTGAAAATACTTTTGCTTTGGACTAAACTAAAAAGTTTTACCTGATTTACTGTAAGAAAGATGGATCTACACGATGAATCAATTCCATCATTAAAAGGAAGTAAAGTCTTCCGAAAAAGACACGCGCTTCTTGATTTAGGTCAGGAAGTTGTCGTCCAGACCAGCTGTAGGTTGACGAAAAATCTAGAAAAGTCATCACTAAAATCAGCAGGAAATCCACGGACCTCAGCATTAAACAGGGTCGCCAAGTGGTCAGATTTATCCTAACCATGAGAAGGATTTATCTCGTAAAATGGGGGGGGGCACCATGCAAATTAGCTTGATAAGACTAATGAATCAGATCCCCCGAAAGGATAATCTCCTTAAAAGATCAAAAATCAGCTTTTAAGCCTGATATAACTCAATCCTTGAGATTGACCTTAAAGATTGAGAATTACAAACTCATGGAATTCAATGATATCTAAACTCGAGCTTGAACGAGAAAATATTTTGATCAAAATTATAAACCGATTTGTTTTCTGAAAACCCTATTTTCAATGCGTTCATTACCTTTGAACGTAAAATCCTAGGAATTCACCTGGAATTCATTAGGTCACCTGAACTAAATCGGGTGTTAACCGTAAGAACGGTGGTTGCATAGCATGGTCAAAGATAGGACCTTGTGCCAAACCGAAAAATTATAAGGGTGAGCTTTACTATTGCTCCTACCAAGGATAGTAATTGCGTCCGACACGTTATAGACCATAATTAAAAGCATGTCAGGGGACATTGCCTTAGCAGTTGCTTGTTCAATGCTTTCCTTTACAACCGGAAGGTAGTTTACCGAAAGGTAATATACGGGACAAGTAAACTGGACGTGTTGCTTTCCAAATACAAGGTTAGCAAGTGGGTGACACAAAACCGCAAGTTTTGAGCTAAAATTTTCAAATCTGAAACCCACCAAACCCACAAAAATATTTTGCAAACACCGGTAAAGGGTTATTCCGGAAAACTTATCTAGGGTAAAAACTAGATTTAATTTTCAAAAGATCAAATATTTTCATAAAGATCCAATTTTCTTAATGGATCTAAATTTTTATAGTCATGTGGGACTGTAAACCATATCGTTACTACCATTGTTTATACCGCCGTATAGAAATCACTGATGTACAAAGTGTGAAGAATAAAGAAGTGATTCTAGTATTTCAAGACGATATTGCTTGAGGACAAGCAACGCTCAAGTGTGGGAATATTTGATAATGCTAAAAACGAACATATATTTCATAGCATTATTCCTCAAGAAAGACAAGCTTTTAGTTGCAATTGTTCTATTTACAAGTAACATTCGTTTAAATAATAAAATGTGAAGACAAAAGACAGATTCGACGAATTGAAGACGCAAACGACCAAAAAGCTCAAAAGTACAAAAGACAATCAAAGAGGTTCCAATTATTGATAAGAAACGTCTCGAAATTACAAGAGTACAAGATTCAAAACGCAAAGTACAAGATATTAAATTGTACGCAAGGACGTTCGAAAATCCGGAACCAGGACCAGAGTCAACTCTCAACGCTCGACGCAACGGACTAAAAATTACAAGGCAACTATGCACATAAATATAATATAATATTTAAATAATTCTTATAATTATTTATATATTATATAAATAAATAAAAACCGTCGGCAAGAGAGACTCTAAAATGGGTGAGCTGTAATTTCAAACTCCGCGACTCGCGGAGTTTGAAGGCCAAAAATGCCGCGAGTCGCGGAGCCCCAAGTTTTGAAAATCCCTATAAAAGCAACCGAATTCTAAACATTTTGAATCATCTTTTTTTCCTTCTTCTCTCAATATATACGTAATATATATATATATATATAATTTAATTTTAATTTTAATTTTAATTTTAATAATAAGGGTATGTTAGCGAATGTTGTAAGGGTGTAAGTCGAAATTCTGTCCGTGTAACGCTACGCTATTTTTAATCATTGTAAGTTATGTTCAACCTTTTTAATTTAATGTCTCGTAGCTAAGTTATTATTATGCTTATTTAATCCGAAGTAATCATGATGTTGGGCTAATTACTAAAATTGGGTAATTGGGCTTTGTACCATAATTGGGGTTTGAATAAAAGAACGACACTTGTGGAAATTAGACTATGGGCTATTAATGGGTTTTATATTAACTAAACAATACCTTGTTAATTTAATATACAAACTTATAATTCGACGTATTTATATATAACCACATACGCTTAATCGGACACGATGGGCGGGATATTTATAAGTACGAATTATTGTTCATTTGCCGGACACGGGGATGGATTAATAGTCAATGGACTCATTAAAACAGGGGTGGATTACATTCAAGGGTAATTGGTGTAATTGTTAACAAAGTAGTAAAACCTTGGTTTACACGCAGTCGATAACCTGGTGTATTCATTAAACAAAGTATTAAAACCTTGTTACAATTCGAATCCCCAATTAGTTGGAATATTTGACTTCGGGAATAAGAATAGTTTGACGAAGGCTTTCGCTCTTTATATTTATGACTGATGGACTATTATGGACAAATCCGTATGGACATATTAAATAATCCAGGACAAAGGACAATTAACCCATGGGCATAAAACTAAAATCAACACGTCAAACATCATGATTACGGAAGTTTAAATAAGCATAATTATTTTATTTCATATTTAATTTCCTTTATTTTATATTTAATTGCACTTCTAATTATCGCATTTTTATTTATTGTTATTGTATTTAATTGCACTTTTAATTATCGTACTTTTTAATTATCGCAAGTTTATTTTATCGCACTTTTATTATTCGCAATTTCATTATCGTTATTTACTTACGTTTTAAATTAAGTCTTGTATTTATTTATTATTTTACATTTGGTTTTAACTGCTACTAAAATTTTAAAATCGACAAACCGGTCATTAAACGGTAAAAACCCCCCTTTATAATAATAATATTACTTATATATATATTTGTATTTTTATAAAAGTAAACTAATATAGCGTTAAGCTTTGTTTAAAAAGATTCCCTGTGGAACGAACCGGACTTACTAAAAACTACACTACTGTACGATTAGGTACACTGCCTATAAGTGTTGTAGCAAGGTTTAAGTATATCCATTCTATAAATAAATAAATATCTTGTGTAAAAATGTATCGTATTTAATAGTATTTCTTCTAAAATTAATAAGTATTTTATACCCCTTAGCTTTAACATCAATAGGCACGACCGATAGATCAATCATTCCTTCCCATTCTCCAATCTTCACTTGCACATCTTTAGCCACTCCACTAATCGGTTTAGCATTCGCGTTCACCGTCTTCATCATTCCGCCCTCCTTTATCTCTTTAATCCCCAATCTCTTAGCTTCCTCGGTGGAGACAAAGTTATGAGTAGCTCCCGTATCTACCAAAGCTCGTACCCGGTTTCCTCGAACATAAACTTCCACGAATTGGAGTCCTTTAGCCATTACTTTGGGTACCTCCACCTTGGCCTTGATAGCGTTGAGTATTTGCATCGATCCCATGCACACATCCTCATCCTGACAACCCGCCTTTTGAGCTTCCATAGCATGAAGGCTAGCTTTCTTCGGACAATCTCGGGCTCTATGCGGTCCATCACATATGAAACATCCATCATTCTTGTAAGAAGTTTTTATGCTCTTGTTATTCCCGGTTGGTGGCTTACGTGTATTATCATTCCTTGATTGGGCGGGCTTATCTCCCCCACCTTTCTCATGGCTCACCTTCTTATCTTTTGACTTGAACGGATCTTTCCTATTAGCATGGTCGACTAGTGCCTCCGCTTGAGCAATTGCGGTGGCAAGGTCTTGGACTCCTCGTATTTCCAACTCCGTTTTAGCCCAAAGTTGCAAACCATCGAGAAAATGGAAGAGAAAAATATCATCGGGAATATCTGGGACCTCCAGGCTAAGGTTCATGAATTCTTTAATATACTCCCGAATCGTCCCGGAATGATGTAATTTGCGTAGACGACTCATCGCATCCTTTTGAGCATTCTTGGGGTAGAATTGATTCTTAAGTTCAGTAAGGAAATCATCCCAAGTATCAATAGTAACAGTACCTTTCTCGATATCTCCATATCGACGACGCCACCATAACGCTGCGGTATCCTTCAGGTAACGGGTTGCCGTCTTGATCTTCATTGCATCATCCACTATGTTGACTCCCTCCATGTATTGTTCCATCTCCCATATAAAATCATCAACCACTCGGGCTTCCCGCTTCCCCACGAACGGTGACGGCTTGGGAACGTCCACCTTCAGAGCATTGCATCCAGTGTTGCCACCCCCACTAGCCATGAATCTCAAACAAGAGTTCATGTTGGTTTGTAAATCCACGAGGCGTTGGTGAATAGTGGAGACCTCCCTCTCCATTTCACCTCGCAACTTCGTAATCTCACCCATGAGCATACCCCTTAAGTCATGGATCTCACGTCGCATGTCAACGTCTAGCACGTTGATTGCACTCTTGCAATCATCTTTCAATTCGTCAAAGTCCCCGTCCAAACCATCCAAACGTTGGTGGACGTCTTCGACCTTTGCTTTCACGTCGTCCATGGTTGTCTCTACATCCATGATCCTCTTGTCCAAGTTTGCGACAAAGTCTTTGGACGTACCTCGGTTCTTCTTGGCTCCTTGGCGAGTCTCTACCCGACCACGAGTCTCATCACCCATCACACCACTTGTTGCGCTCACATTCTTCTCGGTCTCGGTTGCCATCTCCTTGAATCGACCTTGCTCTTGATACCAAATGTCACGAACTTATCTCGATAAGCTCACGTGCGGCACTTAGTCTCTATTAAGTCAGCCTTACTCGGACCTTAAATGTTTCAAGTAACCAAAAGAGAAAATATTATAGAACAAGTGGAATTGAAGAAAATACTTATATTGCTTGAAAATGCTTTACAAGAGAGAATGTTTGAGATTTGAGGTGTGGTGTGCCAAATGAGGCCACCCCTATTTATACTACTCTTACATCAAAATGGATGACTATGATCTAAGTACTAGAAACTTCATGACCTAGAAATATCTATGGAGTTTCCATACCATTCCATGGAAGAATCAAGAAGAGAATTCTAGATATCTTCCATATGCTTCTTGGGCCTTCCATGATTTGGGTTATAATCTTAGTGGGTTGGGCCACAAAGTTGTTGGGTTGTGACAATATTGCGTTATGAAAAAAACCCCATGGAGAACACCCAGTGAGATTCCAAAACAATCTCGTGCACCCAGGACACGAGCACTACCAATCAATCTATTATGAATTGGTCACTAATTTCCTTGATAATTATGGAGTAATAAAGTGCACCTGTTGTGTTTTTAATTATGTGTTACATTACTAAATTACTAAATAACCATTATATTAGTTGTTAATGAGTAGGGAGTAATAAGTACCATGACCCCAGATCGAACTATAAACATTAAACTCAAAAAAGGCTTTAAATATTAAACTCAAAAAAGGGCGAGATCGGCTCGAGACTAGTCAAACTTGAGCTTCACCCGAGTCATTTACACCGCTATCGGTTAACAATGACCTAAAAAGATACACAATCGAATAGTCACTAAAAAAAGGTTACCAATAATCAGCATTACCAATTCACAACCATCTAAGCTACTAACTTGATATTCAGGAACTTTAAGTAGAAAACATGACTTATAGTTGACATGATCAGTGACAATAATAAAAGGATGAACCATGCAAACTTTTCATAGATTAGTCCTACATTAACATGAACCCTAACCCTAGTAATTACTTATGACTTGCAAATCTAAAGAAAAGGTAAATGCATTTTTACCCTACCTATTCTACCCTAAATATGTTAAGTGTGATTTCATTAGCTCTATTATCTTGATAAGAACATTAGATTACACAACACTTTACATTCCACTATAGATCATCAAACCTAGCTTCTTATCTTCAAATTATGATGTTGATATTATCCTGCAATGTTATTCATCCAATGCCATCTAGGGTTGCACTATCATCCATTCGTAACGCCCTTGCAGTGGCTTTTCGCTGATGATATCAAAGTTGTACCTGCAGCAATTACCACAAATGAGTATCCAAAAGAAACATACTATTTAGTTAATCGTGATTATATCAATGAAAGTTAGGGTTAACGTACTTCTCAGTAAAACGTCGTTGCTGGTCCAGCGCATGGCGAGCAAAAAACTCCTCGATCTCCTGTGCCGAAGGCATAATTCTCTGGATCGAATTTGGAATAGTCTGGTTATAAGCATGCCGGTTTGCAGGCCTCGTACTAGAACCAGGGGTGCTGCTGATATTTGAGTCCTTTACTAAGCTACAAGGTGTGCTTTCCCTGGTGCTCCTACATCATTAATGTGATTAACATACCAAAACTTGGCAAAGGAGGAAGCATCATATCATACAAATGATTAAAAACAATCTTAAAAATGTATCTTTTTAATAGAGATTCTTTAGGTACAAAAAAGTTTGTAAACTGATTTGCTATAGACCAATTTTTTTTTGTCTAAGCCAGGGACCCACTAAAAAGATGCATTTAATAGGTATATACAGTTAGCAGGATAAAAACAAACAATATCAGACCCAAAAAAGATCAACTTTATAAAAAATGATAGAGGAAGTGAAAGCTTTCAATCTTTTTCCTGCTCAATTGTTTGTGTACTGTTTACCGGCAGATAGCAAAAAAAACAGCCAATATGGGGCCTATTTTCTTCCATGCATGCAACTTTTAAACTATTAATTGAATCTAAACTGTGAAGTGCCAATGGTCAACACGTGATGTAAACAGAATTGGCTTTTATAAAAAATATTTTGGCAAAGTTCACCTAGCAAATTCAAACTAGGATGCTACAAAATTTCAACTTTTTTACAATACATGTATTTAAAGTTGTTGCCTTGATATGAAAAAGATGCTATGGATAATAAATGAGACCATGTGAACAATAGCAACAATGTTGGTTTCAACAGCAAAATCTCACCACCCATGTCTCATAAGTTTTGGTAAGCAGGATAAACAATTAAATAGTCCAGTCAGAACAAGTAGCAAAGTATTTTGGTCAATGTCGTTCATCGATTTCTAATTCAAATCACTATACCTTTAAGGCTTTAACACTATAACTAGTAGTATAATACGGAATAAAACTTGTGTCATTGTCAGCAATAATTGTACAGAATTGTTATCATTTGTTTGAAGTCAGCATGTAGATCACAATTCAACTACACCTTATAACAAAACTAAACCACTAAATCGTTTAAAGGAAGACAATTACTTGTTACGATCCAAACGCAAAACTTAGCCAAAAAAATACAGCGTATCATTTAACACAATATGGAAGTTACTCAACAAGCACATTAAGCATATCATAGCAAAAATAACAACTGTATTATCCTATATAAACACAGTATTCTATACGTTTCGCCATTTAGATGTGCAGCAAACAAACAATTTCAAAAACTAATAGCTCATATTAAAGAGGGTACCCTACATGATGATGCAATGAAAAAGAAATGAAAACTCTTTTGCATGTGAGAACAACAAAGTCTCTCCCCAAAAAAGCATTATCAACCAATACTAAATAAAAAATTGACACCCACAAAATACAATATAGTGCACTATTATATAATCAGAAAACAAATCAATATATATGAGGTAAAACTTAACCAAATTACTTTACTTGATCAATATAAAACACACAAACGAAGTAAAAATTGCATAGATGCAGAACTGGTAAAAAGGACAGATTAAAATAAAAGTACATGTAAAACAACCCTTTTCATATTATGGAAAAAATATTTAAAAATGAAAAAGAAGTAGAAGCAACAGACAGAGCATTTGTATATTAAAAAAAAATGAAAAATTAGTTATAAAAAATGGTAGAAAGGGAATGTATACCTCTCTCCGCAGTCAAAGTTAATATTATTTTCTCCAAAAGAAGCTTCTTCGATACCAAAATCACAAAAAGCCTCTGTTTTTTCTTCATCTACTGGTTCAATTTGGGATGTACTTAAGCTAGGGTTAGGGTTTCGTTGCTTACAGCATGTTAATTGTTGCAGCGGCGGCTTTTCCAGCTTACGGCTGCGAAGCTGGAGGTACGACAGCTCGTATTGTTGCTCCGGTGGCGGTGTGGCGGCAGTAATGGTGGTTTTTGAAGCTTGTAATTTCTGTAAGGCTAGGGTTTTGGCTCGTGTTCGAACGCCGAGTGAGGATTGTGAGACGTCCATAAGTGCTACAACGTCACCGCTTAAGTTTGATTTTCTCATGTATTTCCCCATATATGGCCTAATTTAATGATGTAATTTTATTCTAATTTGAGTTTGGGAATTTAGGGTTTATGATGATTGTATTAGAGAGAGAGAGAGAGAGAGAGAGAGAGAGGGGGAGAGAAAGGTGGGAAATGAGAGGGAAATCTTTATCTTTATTTGTATGAAAATTAGGTCCTTCGAGTTTTTATACGTGCAAAAGATAACGGAAAATTTTAGTTGTACTTTTATTGTTTTCTTTAAAAAAGAAAAGAAAAAAGTACTAATATATATCTTGTTAAACCACAAAATTATATTAACAACCGGCCATCTAGAAAGCCTCTAGAGAGGTCACAACTACCACTTACAACGGATTAACGTTCCATGAAATTCAAAATAAATTACATTTTTCTCTATGTCTAATATCTAATATCTAATTCAATAATAAGAAAAGATACAAATAGAATCAAAAATTTCATATTCTAATTACAGCTCTAATAATATTTGTGTAAAGAATTGAGATACATTTTACTGGTTAAAGTTAGTTTTTCTTAAGTGAGTGCTTATTTAAACTGTACAACTATAATATGCATGTAATAATTTTTTAATAGCAACCTTAATAGTTATCATAAACAATAATTCTTAAAAATATAAATTACTCTATATAAATTTTTTGAGTCATTCGTATTTAAATAAGATTTTATTGGCCACAAAATGTTTTTGTTGTTCAATGTATATATAATTTTCTTAAAAACTCATTTGAAAAAATGTAGCGTGACATAAATAAGCATGTATTTTTTTAGTTATAAGCAGTGTTGTAAATCTCCTTATTTATTCTCGAGATCTCATTTCTGAAAGGTGGTCGAGAGAAGATATCCATCTCCCGATATTTCTCGGTCAACGGAGTCAAACTTGGTCAAAGTCATGATTTCGCGGATTTTCTCGTTCATTTTTCGAATTTTCTCGCTCATTTCTCGGATTTTTTCGCAGAATCTAGTAATTTCTCTGATTTTCACGAATTTTCTTATAAAATCTCGTAAAAATGTATATAATATACATATATTAATCTATATATCTATATTTATATTAAAAAGGCTAAAAAGTCAACGTTCGAGATCTTCCCGAGATTTTTCCGAGATACCGAGATCTCCCAAAAAATGTCCAAACGAGATCTTTCCGATATCCGAAATCTCCAGCATTGATTATAAGTATTTATATAGTTATATACATAGGTTTTTAATAAATGAATAATTGCATTCTTTTACCAATTTTCCAATAATTCTTTAATTAGACTTGTATCTATAAATAATAATACTAATACTATTTTCGAGAATATGTAATAATATATATAACGGATACGGAGATTAACAAATACAAAACGATACAAAAAATATCCAAATCAAGGCTAACCACAACACAACAATTTAACCTTAGCGAACGGTCTCATCAACATGGTGAAAACACATTTCTCTATAATACATAGAATGTCAAACGCGTCCACAAGGAAATAAGGGAATAAACAACAAGTATCGACTATCGGGAGAATGTCGACCGTCTCCGCAACAAAAAATGAAAATACAAAACACGAAACAAATTGTCGGGCTCGGGCACTGACCGGTGGACCGCCGGCTAATTAGCAAGAAAGAAAATCTTCTAGTTGTTGCTTCTTATGTTAATGAAGAATTGGGTGCAA
The DNA here is from genome assembly GCF_046630445.1 of Rutidosis leptorrhynchoides. Classification (NCBI taxonomy): domain Eukaryota; kingdom Viridiplantae; phylum Streptophyta; class Magnoliopsida; order Asterales; family Asteraceae; genus Rutidosis; species Rutidosis leptorrhynchoides. The sequence goes on along the minus strand of NC_092338.1, from coordinate 98,907,831 downwards.
TGCAAGCGATAATGTTCGCCAGCACTTGGGAAGCAAAAGATTAGTTCGTGGTTCACGGGTGAGGTTACATGGAATTGTTGTCTTTGGTAATATCGATACTGCTATTAAAGAAGGAATCGACCACCAACAAAGAGACTTCCACCACCAAACTCCAAGGCAAGAGAATGTCACTAGGAGTCAGGACAGTGAAACCGCTAAGAAGAGGATCAATAACACCCCACTGATATAAAAAAACATGCTTAAAAACCCTGAACAGCTCCAAACTACCACGCAATTACAAGCCTGGAGGCAGGAACCAAACACCCCAACATATATTCCCCACCTCAGAAAAACTAAAGTACGAACACGGAACTCGTCACATCGCTAACGAGAAATGCGAGACCAGAGACTGAACTCCGGCAAAGAATCAAAATTCCGGCGAAGATACTGAAACCACCAAGCCACGATCTAACCAGCAAACGAGAGAACGTTGACCAATCGGCGTCTAGCTGCCACTCCGGTGAGATTCTGTCAAAACCAAAAGGAATCAGAGACACCTAGAGGTGAAGATCCAAGAGAACAAATAACTGGACGAAAGCTATACCACGCAAGCCAGAAAAAGAAAAAGAAAAGAAAGGAACCGAAGTTTAAAGAGCTCAACAGCGTTAGAAAGATCCCAACAACAAAAACACGAGCTGAAAAAGGAATAATACTAATATAATTATAATTATAATTATAAATTTATAATAATTAATAATTAATAATAATCTTTAATTGCAAGTTAAAACTATTTGGGGACTATTTATGTAACTAACTATAATCCAAACTACTAAAACAAATAAGAGGCCACATTTAACCCATGCGTTCCATGGTTGTAGAATATCATGGACACGCAAAGCGATCAACTCCTTTATAATTTCTTTTTCTTCATTTCTCCATATAAATAATCTCATTCACAAATTTCTCATTCATATTAATAAATCATTTCAAGTAAGATCTTGATATTGTTTTCGTATTCAATCTTGGTTATTTGTAAACATTGTTTGTTAATTATATCAGAACTCTCACAATTTATTTATAATTCTTGGCATGATTGATTGTTGAGATCTTTTTGTACATAATTGTAATTGTAATCGTATTGTATGTGTATGGCAATTATGTATGCCATTGCTGTATGTGAAAATCGTTGTTTATATGTTGTAAAAAGGTTGAAAATCTTTATTTTACCCTTATATTTTAAACCAATACGCCAAATGTTTATGGGCTATACCAATCGATTGCATATGCATAATTTATTCTAGATGTAAATTATTTGGAAGGTAATTAGGAAATGTATGTCTGTATTGATTCAATAAATACCATGTGAAGAAGGTTACATTTTTATCGCTAGAAGCTGTTATTTGAATAAAACAAATGATGTGCTAAACGTGAACAAATGAGATTGTTTTAATTTTACGTACTTATTCTGTTCTGTTTTTCATGTTACGATGGTTTTGTTTGAACAGAGTTAATTGTTGTTCGACTTAGTGAAGAAGTACATCATATACAAGTCATTTAACACCCCTCAACTTCGACTTTTGAGAAATGGCCGAGGTATATGAGGTTCTAACTCATCTTTGAAAGTGTGTTCTTATGCTTTAATCTTTATGGGACGTTTGGTATTGTTTTATGAAAAGATTACTTGATTAATTCGTTTTCAAGTAGTAGATAAACAAGTTCTAGTACTATGAAACTAAATGTGATTATCTGGTTAATGCGTTGTTATAATTTACAGGAGGGCCAAAAGGTGAGCTTGTATGTGTATGACTTAAGCCAAGGACTAGCTAAACAGGTCTCAAATACGTTTTTAGGGAAGGCGATTGAAGGCATATGGTATATATCATTCCCTTTTTGTACGTATGAACCCTGAAAATAATCTAGTTTACAAAATCACTTTAAGTGATATTCTAGTGTAAACGGGTAAACAGATAAGTTTTTCCTATTCAGGCTACCCAGAGGGGGCGAGTTTTTTTACTCCGCGACCTAACTATATTATTCTGTGACCATTTCCGACCATTTACTTGGCCACCCCAAAATATGTTTATAGTGAGATTTGAACCTTGTACCTCTTGTGAAGATATCAGAACCCCAACCACTAGCCTATCCTTGGACGGTTCGAGTGTAAATATACATATCTTTTTTCTTGCCTTACAATGTTAAAATTGGCATCCGAATAATTGAAATTACGTTGTCCATCATAAAAATACAGGCACACGGGAGTAGTGGTGTATGGTAACGAATATTACTTTGGTGGCGGCATAATACAAACACCAGTTGGAACGGCACCATATGGAACGCCACTTAACATAGTTGATCTTGGTGTCACCAACGTTCCAAAGGATGTGTTTGAGTCGCATTTAAAGGAGATAAGTCCACGCTATACTCAAGAAACTTACAGTATAATGAATCATAATTGCAATAATTTTAGCAATGAAGTTGCACAGTATCTGGTAGGCTCCACCATCCCTGAATATATTCTCAACCTGCCTAATGAAGTCCTCAGCAGCCCATTGGCCCCTCTTATGAGTAAGTTATTAATCATTAATATTAAATATAAATATCTTCATCTCTTGAATCATTAAACCATGTGCATCTATGTAAAATGCCAACTACGAAAAATTTCAAAAAGTATATCAGAGTTACCAAAGGGTCATTGGTTTAGCGTTATCGAAATGACTCTGGGTCCCATGATGTTTTATGGGTTTAAGTACTAGACAATTTGTATATATTCGTGGAAAAAAAAATCGTGCTAGGGTGTCTGAGTTGACTTTCTTTAAAAAGTATTAGAGTTGAAAAATTAGGAGATATGCAAAATTGTATTTGTTGAGATAACAATAAGAATTAAAATGTTACATTTTTAGGAAATGGTTGTTGTTTTAAGTTTTTTTTTTTTTTTTTTTTTTTTTTTTTGAAAGGCAAACTCACACACCCACCTAAATCTAACTCGAATATATACACCACGAATTGTCCTAAGCAAAACTCGAACTCTCAACCTCAAGGTTGTAAGAGTGACCTCGATACCGCCAAGCCATTGGCTCTTTGGTTGTTGTTTTAAGTTAGCATGTCTTTTTAACAAAAGAGACACAATATGAGTTTGTAGGTCATATGTAAGTCTTTTTTTCAACTTGATGTGGACTCTTCAACAATTGGAAATTTTGATTGTTATATTAACTCATTTGATAATGCATATACCAAATATAAAATTGTCTGTAAGTTATGAAACAAAATCCATCTCAATTATGGATGTGAAAAAGATGTTTGGATTATGAAGGTCATATAAATTGGACTGGGTCATGAGTCATGACTAGGCCTAAGTTACTGCAGAAGTCACAATATTTCGTTAATAATCTAATTTTTAGGACGATGCTTAGGAGGTTTTACGCATACAATATACACTTTGGGCTATTTTTAACCTGACTGTGTGACCCAATCTACCTGTTGGACACAATATTTTAGTGAAACTCCGATTGCGGGAATCATGTAATTTAACTTTAAAAAATCCGATTTTGCAGTGCCAATGATACAAAATCTAGAGGCGACATTAAGGGAAGGCGACGTCCCACAATATATTCAACTAGCAAACGGGTCAACCGGAACGAGCAAAGGCCAACCACCTGAGGCCAAGATGCTGCAACCGTTGGTTGATCCTCTTGGAAATGCTAGGCCCGTGGTGCAAGAAGAGATCGCTAAGGAGTTTGCTGCCATCAGGGCCGAGGGAACGATAGGCCCGAGTGAGGCTGTAACCCTAGCAACCAAAAATGTGATGCAAAAATATGGCTACATGAATCCCAGCTAATTAAAACTTGGTTTGTTTTATCAAAAATTTCTGAATTATTTGTCCAGTCTTTGACTTTATGTTACCTGTTGGAATTATTGTGTCTGGATATAAATGGACACCGTATAAGTTAAAACTATTTTCTTCCTGCACTAAAATTGAGAGCCTATGAGACCAAATGAAGGGCCTTTTGTTTTGTAGCACATAATTAATAAATGCAGGTTGATCATCTGTCAAATAGTGTTCCTGTAGAAAAAATAGTAATTGTAACAATTTTTTTTTGGATATTTGGTGATGATAATAATAGTAATATTTTAATTTTATGTGTCCATGTTCTTATGAAGTGATATATTTTTGATTCAGAAAATGATCTTATTTGAGGTGTAAAAAAGTTATTTTGGTGAAAAAAGTTAAGGCTAATAGACACAGTTTTATGTGAATTTATCCAAATCTTTTATAAAATGAATTGCTTCTATTAACAAAAAAGAGAGTCTCTTTTGTCCGACTCAATATGAACAAGATGGACCGGTAGGTGGGTAGGCTTGACCATTCGCCCACTCTCCACTTCCCGGGCAGCCCCTCGTAGCCTATGGCGAAGCTGCAATAGAATCGAGAAGTGCAGTACACGTACGAGTTTATGAATCAGTGAAATTTCCTCTTCTATTGTAGCGATACGAACTTGATTGGAACGGGAAGACCTCTAGAGCTTTTTTCATTAAGCGAAAAAGTAGCCCTGCTAAAAGAGATAGAAAAGAGTTTCGGAAACGGTCACGGCGTAATCCGATTACACCACGTAATCATAGTAAGAATAATAATTCTCTCTAAGGATAGCTTGAACAAGAAAAATCTTATCCGTTTACTCGTTTAATAAAATGTTGCCTACTTCCACCCCAATAGGTTACCATATTCATATGATGAAAACAAAATTATCACACAAAATTGGACAATGCAAGTTAACCCGAACATAAAAAAGATAAAATATGAGTTTCTTGTAGTATTTTATCGTTATGAGAATAAATAAAATCTCTTTTCCTCACATAGAAAATGCTCACTAGCTCATGCCTTTGTAAATGATTGCACGAATGCTGACAATAGTCGGAGATTGATCAATAGGATGGGCCGAGCGAGGATCAAACTCATGACCTAACTCTCGCCCCAACACATTGTGTGTTGGGGATTGGTGTGATGAATTGTTTCTTACACATGTGAAAAGCTACATGTAAAAAATAACCAACACATAGCCACATCACATTGTTCTTTTTTTTTGCTTCACAATTTGCACGTGTATACGGAGTTAAATTTCTTCAAATAATTAGTCCAAAAGTATTCATGAATAGCACTTTTCCATGCAGATAGTAAGCTACAAAAACCGATGAATATAGTCACAGAAAGAAACCACAAAAACCGGGTGACTTGAAAGTAAATATTTTATACTCCATCAAAAGATTCAAAACTACACGCCCAACCATAAATACCTAATAGTGACATTCACTTTCACCTTGATACAAACATAAACACATTTTATTGATCACAAATAAACCATTTGACTTATTAAATACTTTTATAACAATGTTTAATAAGTTATAGAACTATCTAAACTGTGAGGCGAATTTACACCACCAAACCAAACGTGCTTCTCGCACGACTAAAAAATGTGGTATACAAATTATCACACATCTAAAATGTCCCTAGAATTGAGCAAAACAAAAGGAATTATAAATATAAATCCGATCAAAATTATTAATTCCATGTAATCACTATGCAAGTCACATCCCTCAAATCCAAAGTTACATGTTGGCAACTTCAAAACCAAAAATCTCTGCAAACTCTGCGAAACATTAATAAAACGTGCGATTTGTATCTCTCTACTTCGGCTCTCAAAGGGACACCATAATAGTCATACAACTCGAACAAAAGTATTTACTTGAGAGAAACATTAACTTCAATCGAAGATTCTGTCAAAATAATGTCTTTGGAGTTCTCTGCTTTCGGGTGGTCAAGAGAATTAATCTTTAACCTCACGTGCAAAGGCCTCAAAAATACGAATTCTTCGGGATTTTTTCCAGATGTTAATAGGATCTGTGCACAAGCATCTTTTTGGACATTATCTTTCCCATTCGGGTTTAAAGCGTGTGCCAATCTGTCCGCCTGTTGCTTCGGAGAATCATCTCCTTGATTTCGAGGTCTCTTAAATCTCAAATACAATGCAGCATTGATAATAACCTGGGACCAGGGAAAAACAAGACTTTGGACTTACCGAAGTTGCTATATTTATTTATAAGATATTTAAAACAGCTAAAAATACTAAGATATTGTTGAACCCATATCAAAAAGGGAACTTTAAAATGGGATGTTTATCAAAGTAAAGGAAGCAATTTCGACCAATGAATGGATCAATTTGGGTTATATTTTAGTTCTGCTTATAATCTAAATATTTATATTTATAAAAGCAGCGGATCAAGTGGGTCGTATGTTAACCTGTACCGCCCATTTTGCCACATTTAAAAGAAAATGGCTGCTGCAATCTTCATGGTACAAAAAGTATTTCTTATCAATTGGTGTCCATGACACTACTAATTCTGTAAAAATAAATAAATACAAAGTACCATTATATATGTATACGACACCAATAAATATAATTATAGGACCCCATATGTTTTTAGGATTTATTCGTTGGTCATAAACTAAAGTTTCATCTCTGGACAATACATCAAGATTTGGTAAATGAGTATTTTTTTTGGTCCAAAAGAGTCATTAATTTTTGGTCCCTGAATCAGAATTTACTTTTTTTGGACCGACTACAAAAAAAGTCAATTGACTAAACCTACAGGTTATGTAGAGTCCAGGACTCGGGGGATGATATTTGTACCTTTACCCATTCCTTTTTGTGGAACATAATACTGAACTATATAATGTTTTTATTTTCTTTCTTATATCATAAGAGCATACGTGCATACCTCACTTGTTCCTGGGCTAGTATTAACAGCACAATCGATAAATACTTTTCCATCTTGCACTTTCGTATCAGAAATCTTCTCTTCTTCAGCATTAAGTTCTTGTTGCGTTAAAGATGCAAGTTCATCAAGCTCATCATACCACTGTTGTGCAACACCAACCTAGATACATTAAGATGAATTAAGTTAGCACAACTTCTGAAACCTAAACCATGTGCTCGGTAAATATTATTTATTTTTTAAAAAGACAAGAAACCACACCCGTACAACAGTACATGTACCGATTAAAAACAAACGTAATGAGCTTAGAAAGATGTTTAATTTTGGAACCTTCTCGGTTGATTCTGCTTTGTTCTCTGCTCCTAACGTTTCAGTAGCAGTGCCTCTTGTTTGCCGCCATATACAGCCTTCATCAAGCGGTTCCACAAGCTCGGTATCTTCAGGGAGTTCTACTTTTATCTGTATATCTATCCTACCTGTTTCATAATGTCATATCACGGTTACCGAATTCTTCTTACAAGTAACATATATCATCCAAAATGTTATACTAACTGTTGCATATTGACTAAAATGGTGCTATGACATCAGGGTTTTAGAAAGACTACTCAACGAGTTCTCGGTTTAGGTTCAATTACTCAGTCAAACTCAGTCAACATAGGTCAAAACTCGGGATTACTCATGAAATCGGTTAAAATTCGGTCAAATCGGTCAAAGTCAAACTTGGTCAACAGCTGAGTATTCCCCGAGTCGCTAGTTCTCCAACCTTGTATAACATAATAAAAACTCAGTCGGGATTATGGTAGAAAGTCAAATCCTAGCCATCAGTCAGCCATTTGTCAAAATTTCACCAACTATAACCAATGTTAGTTTTCCGTTTCTTTAATTTAAAAAACTTGCAAATATTTATATCCATCAAACACATGGTTATATAGATTACTATAAAAACAAGTAAATTAAAAAATCTAACACTATCACATTCCTCATTCAGATAGTTAGGATCTTGTAGAGTCAGATTACCTGGTAATAAGCTGAAATGTTGAATATGGTCAACATGAACTCCCGAGACACCGAAACCTCTGAGACATCATCATCATCAAGAATACATAAGGACTTCAAACAGACGAAAGAGGTAACGTAAAATGCAAGATAAGTACGATACTCACGCAGCATAAGCTGATTCCATAGGGGACACCAGCCAGTACGGTAATCCAAGCATTCCAAATCTTGAGAACTCAAAGTTGGTCATTGATCGAGACTTTTTGTTGTATTTTAGTACCACCTGACCATCTAATCACTCTTCTATTTTAGAAAATTATTAAGGTGTAATTTTTTAACAGAAAAAAAAGGATGTAGTTAAAGCAGATTAAAGAGGTTGCAAAATGAACCGGATAAGGTAATGGGCTGTATAATATTTATAATGTAACTAATGTGTTGGACAAAAAATGATTACAATTACAAAAACTATATTAAGAGACTTTCAACTTGTTCTATTTTTTAGGTGATTTTTATTTTATAACGTTTGTATTATACCAATCTCACCCTCTGGATGGGTCAAAATTGCCACCTCTTGGTATATCCCATTCATCCGCTACATAATTTACCTGAGTCACAAATTACTATATTGTCCTGAAAAGTCGCCAACGAAGAGACCAAACCAGCATGTGAAATTCCCTCAAATGAAAAATTAGTCGCAATATGATGTGGCAGGCTGCTAGATGGTATCTCCTTCAACAGGGATGATTTCTCCCGAATCAACGGTCCACAGATCTCTAAAATCTTTGCAGAACCTTCACAGTTTAGACAATTAGACCCTAAAAAAACTGATAATCGTTCAAGAAAAATTATGTAATGACATGCAAATGAAATACAAACCTTTGACAACTTCTTTAATTAGACCAGATGACAGATCCATGATCCATAAAGTTTCAAAACTGCATGAAAACATAATATAACATTACTTTAACTTAAGGAACTTATAACTTAAATGAAAATCAGATGGTGAAATTAAAGAGGGTAAAATGTGATTTACCTGCGACTGAGGACAAAGAGGTCATTATCCAATGATTTAAGAAGATGCCAGGGGTAGTGAAGTAAATTTGAATCGACTTCATCTGAATTTGAAGGAGCTTTTGTAGTCCAAAGTTTATCGATGATCCAACTAAATGGACTACTACTTTTCGTTTTAAGGCCGTTGGGTTTAGGATATATTGTCTCAACAGTCCTACTCTCCATATCAGCTCTCCGTATAGCATGATTCTTCATAATAATAAGCAGAAACGTAAGAAGTATGATAATATAATAAGACTATTGCTCATATATATATATATATATATATATATATATATATATATATATATATATATATATATATATATATATATATAGTTGTAATTATTCATTATTAACAAAATTTATTCCAAGCAAACTTATAAGCACGTTATTGAAGAATTTGGACTTTATACCAGATGAAGCATGCACTATTGGGCAGACAATCTGGAAGTCAGGTTATGCAAATGAAAGTTTTAGTGTAAAAAGTTAACAAGATGCTATTGTACAAAAAGATTGTTACTTTTATAATAAAACTTCGTTGATTTTATAGATTTATAGATTAATTACCTATAAAAAAGAAACAATGAACAACAAAGTGTAGGCGGGTCAAGCCAACCCATTTCGTCCAAAACATAAATGACATGAACCCATTTTGACCCATTACCCGTCCAACCCGTTATCCATCTCCATGTAATACAATTGGATATCATATAACATACCTCTGAGTCAGCAAAGTACAGGCAATCCTCAGCATCATCATAAAACAAAGCAGCCGGGCGCATTATCTTGGAAGATTCAAAATCTCCATCTTCAAAACCAGGAGATGATCCGATCTAAAAAATGTACGAACAAAATACTAAAGCTTTTAGCAGCCCCTATCAATTTTGACATATTAATTGTTAATGGAATTTCTTACATACGCAATCTAAGATCTTTCCATTGCCATCAAATACAATTATTCGATGGTGATTTATGTCAGATAAAAACAACCGTTCATTAAATTCATCAACCTCGATGCACCCTGAAATTGGGAATACCACAAGGTAAGACAACAATCCTTCAAACTGGCTATAAACTCGGTTCCTTCAATGGCTTATTTTTTGGACCAAATGAGTGAAAACTAATGTACCTGGGAGATACAGAAGTAGATTCTGCAACGAAGAGCAGAGAAGTGGTTCCTTAAAAGTATCAAGTGGCTTTACCCAAGTGCCTCTCAGACTATGCAACAAACCTGATTTTTCTTTGGGCTGCACGGTTAAATCCTTAATTGCTGCACGTGTCACGTCGCATAAAATAAACGAATAAGTAAAATGACAAGCCTTAATTAACCTGATTTAATTTACTGATGTTAATTCTTTCCACTTAAAACATCTTTCTCCCTAGCATTTCATTCTTAACATAACTTTCTAGTTGTGACTGTAAAAGAGTTAGGTTTATTATTAAGATTTTATTTTAGGATATCTTGTGATTAGGAAGGTATTATTAGGATCTTATTTATTTATGTAAGTTTTCGGGAACAAGTTAGGGACTAGGTCTTATAATTTAAATTAGGATCAGGATTATGATGAATATTAAGGACTGGTAATTTTAATATCATTGGAGAGTTGGTTTACCAACTAGGCGCTGTACTATAAATCCAGATAAAGTGGCATATAAGTGTGACTGCATGCTATACGTACATGTTCAAATGCATATGTGTTGGTATACATGTATGAGTACACCACATCACATGATATTACCCAAAATATAAAACTGAAACAAAATATTAAGACACGGCCAGATGTGGGTGGGGCTTACCTGTCTCGAGGATTTCAACTTCTACATCCTTGTCATGCATAAGAATAGGACCGTCCATGCCTTTAAATATGAAGTAGCCCACTCTATCAGACATCTGCGTAAAACATACATAAATGTAAATGATACTAAAATCAATCGGTAAAAGTTATATGTTACTTTTAGCCCATATTAAATAAGTAAACTTTGAAAATCAGCTAATGAGAGGAGACCAAACAAAAGCCACCAGAAGTATCACGGAACTAAATCATTATTATGTTATTGGTAGTTTTGTAACCATGTAAATTTATTATTTATTATTGAATTTACTAATCTAATATCAATTATATGCAAATGGAGTTCAGATTTAGAATAGACAAGAGATGTATAAGCCTATTTTGACTTATTACCTATAAAGTGTTTTTACCAAATAAAAAAGCACCAAGGATCAATTAGTTTTTACTGTCTATCTTCAATATAATATATAATATAAAATAAATGATTAACAAAACAAGTTACATCGGGGATTAAGATCCAGTATAGCACTAAGGTAAACAAATAAACTTGCCAACATTGAATAAACATCATTACCTCAGAAAGAGCCTCGTTTGACACCAAGATAGGAAACGCGATGTATTCACTCATGATTAACTTCGCTAAATGAGGATGCACGACTTCGTTACAAACTCCTCTGCAGGAGTGGTATCCAATAACATGGAGCGAAGGATATCTGAATCGGTAAATATATACAGACTTAACTTCATTAAAAATCCAACAAGACAGAAATAAATAAGTTGATAATATGTACATAACTTACGACCTTTGCTGAAGTGATTTTGCTTTTTCAAGCATAAAGATACAGTCATCAACAAATGCACCAGCAATAACTAAGAATAAGCCATCTCTTCCATTAAACTCCTTGGTGACAACACTTCTATTCAACCACCAATGAGTGGGGCCTATATAATTATCTCAAATACGATACATCGTGAATATTAGGTATAAACATACAGTGAACATACACACATACATCTAGTCTTATCTCTACTCCCATAGTAACAATTTATTAGAATCTGTAACAAATAAAATAATGATGAATGATGATACTTAAAACAAAAACCATAAATTTGCACATCCGTGATCAATCTAAAGCACAAGTGATACATCATACCTTCAAGCTCATTAAGCCTAGATCGAATAAAGCTCGACAACAAATCGACCTCGGAACTTGGCGTTTTACATGATTCTGTTACAGTTGAGTACCTGAAATAAACTGTCATTGGTAACTTAGGAATGTAAAGCAACTACATTTTAATAAACCATCATATCACATAAAATTATAAACATAAGCAATTAATTACAAACTTCCACATGAACAAAATAGATTTACCTATGAGTATATTGATGTTTATATACTATATCACCATTGCTATTGAGCTTTTGACATGAATATGTAACAACTGAGTTGAATAACCATCTCGATGTTTGATACTTCCTTAACATCTGATAACATCTACCTGAAAATATATATATCGCAATTTCTTCGAAATGAATAATTTAAAAATTTAATTGTGTGGAATAAAATTGAAATGTTATGGAAACGTTACCTGCTGATCGTATCACCATAACGTTGAAATTTTATAAATCTAAACTGAATTTGATTTCAAATCTGGAGCCGCATAATCAAATTGTGAGGATATTGTAAGAGGATGCATAAATGAGGTCCGAATCAGATACGTTTTAGAGAAAGTAGTGCGGATGAGTGTTTTGAGGATATCAACGTGGAAAATGAGCAATCTTTTTGGTGAATAAAACCCACCTCCCCCAAAACCCTAGAACAACTGTAAATAAACACCAATTTTAAACGATATACCTTACCTGCAGCTATAATACGGAGTAACTTTTAATTTAACTGTATGTATATGCGGAGTAACAATTTTAATTTAATTATACAGTAAATAAATATAAACTTTTTAAAGAATAGGGTTGTTTATGTAGAAAAGTAAACAGCCCTTGGCTATTTAATTTTTTCCTTGAATTTTGAAGGGATGTCTGATTCTATGTCTCTTTAACTCTCTTGGAAACATACCAATTTTCAGATTATGTGGCAGATTGAGGTGATAAAAAACAACAATTTAACTTAATGAATTAAGAACTGTACATAAACAGACCATTAAGTGGTAAGTAAACATACCCTCATTTTTCTTATAATAATTCTTCTTTCACCGCCGTGCACTGCGGCAAGAGATTTTCTCTTTCCTCCGAGATGGTTGCTGCTGAATTTTAACCACCGAACTAGAACTTTGTGGTCCCTCGGCGATTGATTTTGATTTTCGATCACTGACAATTGGAGATTGTTCGTATATGAGACGGACGGCTTAGAGGTGATTATTTCGGATTTCTTTGTTGCGGTTCTTGGATTTTGCAGATGATGGGTGTGGTCAGGTTTACCAACTTTAGGATTTCGTGCATATGAAATACGGATGTCATCGAATCGGAATAGGTGGATCATCTTTTTCGTGCATATGAATTCTCGTCAAAAGATGCCAACTTTATTTTACTTTATGTCAAGTTAAATGTGGTATGTGTCCTTCATTTGAAATGTTCTCAGTTTTCATCAAAATAGCACACATCATTTTCTTAACAAGATTAAAATAGATTGAACAAACTTGTCATAAATAATCAAGAACCATCAGGGGAGAAAATGAAGTAATCTATTTCGTTATTTTCGTTTGCACACATTATGCTTCATCTGAATCATTGAAATTGTCAAAAAGAACCATACATGGGATAAGGAAGGACCGGATTTATCTTGCTTCCACCTCAGTATCAAGAATGTGGAAAAAATGAAGTATTCTATTTCGCTTGCATACATATTACTTCAACTAAATCATTAAAATTGTCAAAAAGAATTATATATGGGATGCAGAAGGACCATATATATCTTACTTCCACTTTAGTGACTGTCTTATCCCAGTATATATGAGCCCTAATGACCGTCCAATCAAGCAAACCAAAAAGAAAGAGACTGCATCACTTATTTTGGTAATAACAGTTCTTACGATGGGCATTGTGATATCAGCCATTTCAAGATATAGACTGAAGTAGTACCTCCTGCAGCAGATAATAAAAAACATTAATAATGCCATATGCCTTACTGGTCGAGCTGCAACTTACAAGTTTGAAACAAAATAATGCTACTGCGAGTTGAAACGGGTCGAGTCGGACGTTGACTAACGTTGACTTTGAGTAATATATTAGGTAGGAGGTTTTCCCTGTTCGAGCTATCCGGGAGGGCGAGTAATCTGACCTTATACTCTGGTGTACGCAGTCTAGTCCCTGACTGTTTCCAACCCATCCCTGGCCACCACTAAATATCCATTCTTGACATGATTCGAACCTGAGACATCTCACAAGGAACTCCGGGCGCCAACCACTGGGCTATCTAGTGATGGTTTTTAGTAAAGATATTCATTTAACAAATATATATTACACATAAATATTTCAAGCGCACAAAATTTGAGGATGAAAAAGATTAAAAAAAAAACGTAAGTTTGACCAACCTTGACCTTGACCCGACTCAGACTCGACTCGGACCGACCTTGACTAAATTTGACCCCACTTTTTCGCGTTGACTAGTTTATTAGACATTTTTGGGAGAAAAGGGACGGACTAGTCACCAAAGCGACTAGCCGGGCGAGTAGTCGGCCGCCGTTAACAACACTGTCAAACATATCATCTTATATCAATACGCCGTATAATGCAACATACTGGAAACTAGTAGCAAGAATAATATAATAGTTGTGTATAAAATATTAGAGCATACCAACCCACGAGGCTCCTTAACTCTTTGGTCCGCTTGACAGGCACACAGACTTGGGTGATTACAGCAGCACATAATGGAGAGTGCAAGGATCTAGACTTCACTGGGCTAATATTCTTCAACCAACCAAACTTTTCAGTCTTGCCATTGTTCGATTCTGGAACGGGCCGACTCTGGAGTATACGAAGGTCGAATCTATCCTCATACATAGATGCAACTGTCTCCATGTTCTGAACAAACCACTGATTCAATGACACCTGTAAATAGATGACGTTAGTTCATTCAGCCATTCGGGAAAAAAATGATGTTAGTTCAATATGATAGATAAAAGGCCTGCGTTATCCAAAGGGCAATGATAAATTCACCAACAATAACAGTTGATTGTGTTTACAGTACAACCAATTAATGAAAAAATCATAGATGCCTCATAATTAATAATAAATATATTATTTCCCTAATCCAAACCATAGATGCCTCAAAGTAATATGATTTGTAAAAGACATTAAACATTGTACCATTGTTTTTGAGTTTAAAATTACATGAATAGAGGTGGAAATTTTGACCCATGTACTTGTATATCGGCTGATTTGGGTCAATTTTTTTTATCTCAAACATGTCCATTAAAATTAAAATATTAGCTACAAATAAAGAAGTCATAAGTGCCAAACTAGTGAAAAGGATAAGAGTGACACGAAGCAGCAAATAAGGGTCACAAGTGCCAAACGGGTGAAAAGGATAAGAGTCACACTTAGTGCTAATGCATACAACATCCTAAATTGCTTTATTCAGATATAAGATATTTAGATAATTATTGTAATAACACTGCTGTTGTAACCATAATTAAAGCATTAGCTGTTTATTAGAAAGGATAGGCAAAATTTTTTCGGGTCAACCCAACACCAATCAACTTGAACCTGCTTCAAACCACCGCGGTTTCCCGACCCACCCATATTTGCAACACAAAAAATAGGAAAGTACATCATCATCATCAAAATGATCTAGCCTTTTTGGTGAAGGGGGAAGGTTGTTTTTATTTTGCAATCGTACCTCATTACGTAGTCTCTGAAGTGATCGGGTTGACAAGGCACACAAATTCAAACCAAGGCTGTTCATTTCATTTGACATGTCACTATCTACAGAAATTAGCTCCAAATAAATACTGGCAATACCGTCAGCCAGCGTAATGACCAAATCTTCCAACACAGAAACCCCCCGAGATGTAAAGAAGTCATTATCATAACAAGATCTCTGGCTGTCAATACATATAAACATTATTAAAATAAATAAAAAAATTAAGGTGACCATAAAAATTATTTACCTTAATATAAATAAAAAAAATTAAAAAGAATTAAAGAAAATAGATATACCTTAGAGAACCAAATCTAAGAATGTAAACTAGCTCAGTGTAGAGATCCTCCTTGCCTGACTTTTTTATGTTCTGTAAAATTGAGTCATCTCCTTTTAACTTTTCAAATAAGGGAGGTGGGAATTCCTGATGGAATAAAAAAGAAGCGGTCATAATACGAAAAAGGTTTTACAATTCATAACTATTTCTTTCTTATATTGTCTTCTTAAACAGACCACAAATGCAAAACCTACATCACGCCATTACGCTTTAGAAGTACCTTGATGGATTTCTTTTTTTTTAGCATAAGCTCCTCTTTCAGCCAGTCAGTGCATATAAACAATGATGATCTCTGTAAGATTTCAGAAAAAACGTTCTGCAGATTTTTCAAGTCTGCGGTAGAAGTGCTTCTAGAGATATTGTCCACCTGTATTCAGGTTTATTGAGCTTTATAATGATTACGAGGAGAGTAATATGGATTATATACATGTTAATTCTGTAAAAAGTAGTCAAGAATTTGATAATGGCTAAAGATTCCTATACAAGTTGCGCTTTTGCAGTGTATCAATATACTGGTGTCAAGAATATTAAGCATTTCAATAGACAAGTACGTTAGAGTCATTATCTTCTGCCATCAAAATAATGAAGCAATTGAAATTATGTACTTTATTATTTTATGTACATGGCCTGAAGACCATTCAATTACAAAGCCTCCAGTCTTTGGTCAAATTGCCACTTTAGCCAGTTTTAATAACCAAATTAACCTACAAATCATATTTGAGAAATGACACAGATGATCAAGATTAAAATTCGAGTCTTAATTAGACAGTTGATGACACTTCTCACATTATTTGTAATAACTGGCTACTCATTAATCGAGTGAACGGATGAAAAGAATAAAAAATGTAATGTGACAAATAGGGGCTTGGTATATAATACTCTGAAAAGGGGGAGCAAAAACAGAAGTAGATACCAAACACATACTTAGAAGGCGTGCTTACCTCATGTTTAAGCCACTGAAAGGAGACCCACATCAATCGAAACCTGGGACCCTCTGCAATGGCAGATAAACTCAAAGGTTGGTTAGCAGTTTCTCCCGATTCCATAATTTCGTTTTCAAGTTTGGTCCCGTTATCAAGAGCAGCTATTGAATCAGTAAGTTTGCGCTTTACTGTATCCCATGAAAACTCTAAGGTAACCTCACTGTCCTCATTCTTCACATCACTACACTTTTTAAAAAGGGCAGAAAACAAATAGAACACGCATGAGAAATATACCAATCACACAAACAGAATAAAATCAATCTTTTGCAAAACCAACTATGGGCACACATGAGATAAAAGAATTCGGTACCTTGCTTACCTTCCAGAAGTGGAAGTCCTATCGGGAGCCACGTCATCATTCGATTTTTTCCTTCCAGATCCAGAAACTGGAAACGGCCCATCAGCAGGAACAACTCCGGCCATATGTGTAAGAAAGACACTTGCCACGAGCAGCATGTGATCAGTCAAAGGGATCCATCCAGCAGACTCGCCAGCTGTACTTATTAATGTTCTCAAACAATAACACTTCATACTGTTTGCCCTCTGTGAATGATTTGAGTTTGAATTTGTGAAGCACAAGCCACCAGACTTGTAGACATTATGTGATACTCTACCCCAGCCAGCATAACACTTCCTACTGTTGAAAAGTATTCAATAGATAAAAATGAGGAACTGTTTCTTAATTTCCTAATCTAGCAATTTCGAAGTAGCGACCAACAAATACAAGCGTTATGTTAAACTCAATGATAATATGTCAAGTTATACAGAGTAATTAACAGCATGAATACTAAAAGTTATGATGTGAAAATTTTGACCTGCGATTTTGAGCACATAATCCCTGGGGCATAAAGCTTATGTCAGTGATTGAACCGTGCGCCGGCAACTTAATAAACGGCCGGACAGCAACATATTCTGTCATTAGCCTACTTTCCTGCCCCTTTTTGCAGATCAAATACTATTAGTAAGTATTAATTAATACAATATTAATATTAATATGAATGTATATACACACACATAGTAGCATACATGTTCAATGATATGTATCTATAAAATCAAATCCCTACAAATAAAACGAACAATTTTGTATGTGAATTACTCGAAAATCGTGAAAT
This sequence comes from Rutidosis leptorrhynchoides, assembly GCF_046630445.1. Taxonomy (NCBI): domain Eukaryota; kingdom Viridiplantae; phylum Streptophyta; class Magnoliopsida; order Asterales; family Asteraceae; genus Rutidosis; species Rutidosis leptorrhynchoides. The sequence goes on along the minus strand of NC_092338.1, from coordinate 98,889,939 downwards.
CACAAGGACTCTAATAGTATTCAAACTTCGATTTGCTAGGTTGCTATGCGTAATAATGTAGTTAAAACAGAAGATTTAGGAACCTTAAGTATATGCTGAATTCATAAAATCAGAGAGTATATTAGGTTGTACGGTGGTAAGATGTATTTTGAAAGATCTCGAGCAATGTAAGAAGTGTACCTGAGGAAATGACGATATGCTGCAGATGTATATAAACCCTAGATTTTCATGAAACTGAAATTGGAAATGTGTGACGGTTAAATTAATGGAGGATTGGATATGTGCGCACCTGGCTTTTTTTTGGATAATCTTTAACCTAGGCAAGTCAATTGTCTCACACTTGCAAACAAAACACCAAATGGATGAATAGTAGACAACATACAGATGCACCCATGGCCAAAATAAGAAAAAATTAGGCCGGTGGTACAGGTGGTTTGTTCACATTTGCATTATAACATCTAAACTTCTTTTTTTTACGTAGATAGTACCTCAGTTTTACTTAACTATCATGGTTGGTACCCCAATCTAACTACAGTCAAAGTATAAGGGTTAACCCCTCACATGTGCAATGCATGTGAGGACAAATTCGTCATTTTACAAAGGTAATCTTCTCACTATAACTAAATGATGAAAATGTGCAGTACGAATGTATTTACTCTCTTTATAATTACAGTAATTGTTTATTGTTTTTTATTGGCTGAGAAGGACTCCACCCATTGTTGAAACCTATACTCTCCGCTGTAGAAACCGGATTAAAAACGAAAACCCAACCCGACCCGACCAAACTACCTTCACTCCCCTACGTCTCTCTCCCTGCGTAGAGATCCAAAACAAAAAGAAAAAACCCCAGAAACTTAATCAGCAAATCAACAGCGGATCTTTTAACATTTGAATACAGGTTTGCCGGCCAGAGTCGTACAGGTTTGCCGGCCAGAGTCCGTCGAACCACATGTACTTTGTGAAATTGATGGATAGTATATGCGATTGATGGATGTATGTTAGGTTACCGTCATCTTCGCTACCTCTGATTAACAAAAATGTGTATTGCTTTCTTTTTCTTAATTATCATCTTATTGTTGCTTGGTTAGGAATTTATTTTTTCCTTTTTTTTGGCGAATGCGTTTTGATTCACATGTTTCTGGTGATGACAGATTATTACTCAGAAGTTTAAGGTTGTCGTGTAAAGGCACCACCATTACCTGCAGATAACTTACACTTCTTAAAATAACACAAATAAGAAATTACTGCAATATTTCTAGACTACTTTATAAAATAAGAATGCTCATATATTAGAAATCTTTAACGTATCAGGGCAATTGGGCACATAAATCCTATTGTTTCAATTCTAAACCTCTTTCTGTGTAAGAATGGATTTTAAATCCACGGACAGCACAAATTTGGAAGATGGAGATGCACCCCTTTTTTTGGGCTTTCCTTGAATGACGTCTTTTCTCCCTTAGTTGACTTATTGTTCTTTAAAAACGGTTTTGGTAAAGATTCAAAGTTAACTCTGACTTTTTCGATAGCATAAATAGTTCACTAACTTTCCTGGCATTAACTGGTTCGTACTTAAAAGGATGAATTTGCCCTCACATGCATTGCACATGTGAGGGTTTAACCCTTAAACTTTGACTGCAGTTAGGTTAGGGTACCAATCACGATAGCTAAGCAAAAATGAGGTATCATCTACGCAAAAAAAAAAGTTTAGGTGTTATGATGCAAATGTGAACAAACCACAGGTACCACCGGCGTAATTTTTTCGCAAAATAATTCCGCATATTGTAACTTAAACATTTTTTCCCCCTAAATAACAAAAACTTTATTAAAAATCAAGAGAATACATTGAAGAAACCAAACCAACCCGAAACAAGAGCTAACCCAAACTTCACTAACTACCCGAAAACAACTAAACCCACCAACCAAAAACAAAACAAAGTAGAGGGTAAAAATTCGACACCGACCGGTGAGAATCCTAACCATCTACCATACCAAAGGAAAAAACCAACAAAACTTAAACGACACACAACAAGCCAGCAAAATACACGAGAGCCGCAACCAACAAACACGAAACTCACATCCCCCTCTACATTAAATTTGGCTAATTCGGCACCATGAACCTTCCTAACCTTTTTCCTACCTTTTCTCGGATTTTTTACGGGTGCGGGTCGAAGAATCTCCCCCTCAACACGCAAATGTTCGGAACCTTTCATAGCATACTCACAAATAGCTTGAAAATTATTCGAGGAAGAACCACCCCCATCCAAACCAAGAGGGGTCAAAGTACTACCATCATCATCACAACCGGATGTATCTTCTTGAGTATGTCTATGAGCCGCATCATCAACATCTATATCTTCTTCCTCATCTTGCAAATTAAACATCACCTTTTTCCCTGCTTTCTTGAGAAGATTCTTATCGGACTCGAGGTCACCCTTACCTGTAAGATTAAGATCAGGAATCGCCGAGAACTTAACCAATGTCATAACAAGAACCTCACATACACCACCATCATCAATATCCCTTGAAACTAAATTGGTCGCTGCATCAGGAGTATCTTAAACATCAGCCACCTCAATTGGTTCCATTACACTTGGATCCATAACACATTGAACCGCTGCACCCTCCCCTTCTTCTTCTCTGACCCCCGTGCCCTTCATCGCCATAACCACCTTCGAACCATTCACCTCACCATTCAAATTTGAAATCTTAAACATTGTAATAAACATTGTAATTATTAATTAATAGAAAACATTATTCGTAGCAATTTTCGGCAAAAAAGATTTATATCAATTTAAGTAAACTTCATCATAACGATGAAGATTAACAAACACAAACATTACATTGCGAGAGGCTTATGAGCCTACAAAAACAGAAAATTGAAAGAAGAAAGCATCAAATTACAGATGACACTCCTAATTGAAAAACAAAACCACTATTGACTGGGCTTAGGAGCCCACTCGGTATGTGTAACATCCTCAAGTGGGCCTAGATGTAAGATTACTAGATTGCCCTTAAGTTGGTGTTGCGTTATTATATGCTTTAATTTTTATTTAATGTTTATTATTAATTAATGATGAGGTTAGGACCAGTTTGTGACAAGGGTCACAGAACAGGTTTGTTTATTTAATTTGGACTTCGTTTGGTTTGCCAAATGATGTACGAAAGATATCAGATAACTGATAAATACCCGTGTGTCACTCAGTGTGGGAATTAAACCCAATTAAGTGACTAAGTGCTGGCTTCCCTTCTCATTTTCTAGAAAACTCCCAAACCCTCCCGTACCTTCATCTCTTTCACATACCAAACCCTAATTTCTAATCTTTGTTCTTGAGCTCAAATCATTTACATTTTCGTGTTCCTTATGATCTACTGATTCTATCAAGGTAAGAATCACAAGTTTTCATGATTTAATCTTCAAGAAAATTGGGTTTTTGTGATAGTTTTTACAAAGTGGGTAATTTGGGTCAAAAGAGTTGAATTTGATGTTGTTTGAGTCCAAATCTTGTGGGTTTATGTTTCTTGATGTATAGTGTCTTAGATTTGGTCAGTTTTGAGGTAAAAATAGAGCTCTAGAGCAAGAATTGGATGAATTTGGTTGAAACCCGTCACTTTGGTAGCTGCTACTGCAGATGAACTACCCTCGGCCGATGGTCTCTGACCATCGACCGATGGAGTGAGACGATCGGTCGAAGGACTAGACGATCGACCGATGGTGGAAGTCCTTCGACGAACGGTTGAAAATTTAACGATCGACCGATGGTGTAGTCCACTGGCCGATGGAGTAGTGACGATCGGCCGATAGTCTCTGACGATCGACCGATGGTCTTAGACAGTGAAATTTTTACTAAGTGTTGATTTCTAGCCGTTATGCTGCCCGTTTGTATTTTGAGATTTTGATGAAAATTTCAAAAGTGCACAAGTGTTAAACAGAAAAATTTTAGCGGACAGATTTTCTGACAAAATTTCTATATTTGTGTTATTTGGTGTTTATGGACATAAACTAACTCGTGTATATGTATTTCTCAGGAGAAAAGGAGAAAGAGAAGGTTCAGTGATTAGATAGCTGAACACCTTCTTATTTGCTGGTAATCGGTGAGTGGGACTAATTGGAGTATATAGTATAGAGTGACATGTTATATTATGATTGCCATGCTTGTTAGTTATACTTGTTGCTACAGTTAGTTAGTTTATTGTGATGACTGCATGTTAGTTGATGCTTGTCTGCTGGAGCCCAGTGCGTCCCTATTGTGTGGTAGCCTCGGTAGGAGAGATCAACCTGCGGGTTGGGTTCCTCTGTGGTAGCCTAGACAGCCGTGGTGTATATATATGTGAATGACGCGTCCGTCGCGTGTGGATTATGTATATACATACGGTGGTGGAGGAACTTCTGGTAAGCCCCAGCCCGATCAACTGGTGGTTAATGGTTTGGCCGAGCCGCCAGAGTCTCTGTAGACGGCACTTGGGTGATGTTTGTGTGTTAGCTCTTTGTGACATGATTAGTATAACTGTTCTGTATACTATTGCCTGTGGTTAGTCGTACTCACTTAGCTTCGTGCTAATTCCCCTCCATCTCCTCCCTGCAGGTTATTAGCTTTTGTAGAGATGATGCTTTTGGGGAGAAGACGGGGCATGCTGATGTTATGTTTGACAGGAGCCAACTCTGATGTGTCTTTTCCTATAAAACTAAACTTTTGTTGAAACGTCACGTGACACCATATGTATTAGTTAAATGCTAGCTGTCAACTGTTTTGGTTATGTAATTATGATATGTTTATATTATTATAATGGTTTAATTAACGTTAATGCTTCCGCCACGTATTTATAAAAAAAAAAAAAAAAATCAGCAGTGTCACAAGTTGGTATCAGAGCTGAGTTTGGCAGCATGTGCATTGTGATCTGAATGTCATGTTCCCAAACTTAGTAAAGTCATGTCAAACATAACATGTCGGGGATGGGTTAAGTGAGTACTAGGACAGGTTGTGTGTTAGTTGGTAGTACTAACCGAGTTTATACTAAGCTTGGGTGTGAGTGTTGTGGTAGTGCAGTAATGGCAGATAATGAAGCTAACGCTACTGGCCCTACCGCCCCCGGAACTGGTACATTCAGAGCCCCTGACGAAGATGGGCACGTTTCATCAGAGGAAGAAACCTCCCAAGAAGTTATAAACCTACAGAGTCGATTATTAGAAGCTCAGGAGAAAATAAAGGAACTAGAACAAGAACGGACGCAATGGAACCCTAATACCACTGCATTAAACACAACTTTTCCTCCAAACTATTATAACCAAGCTGGTGGTAGTTCCCAATCCCAGTTTCCACAAAACACTTACCAAAATCTCCAAATGCCATTCCCGTTTAACCAGGCATTTCCAAACCAAATGATGTACCCATTCCAAGTTCCTGAAACAAGAAAGAAGTGTACTTATAAACAGTTTATTGATTGCAAACCTCCAGAATATCATGGTCACACAAACCCTACCGTGACACTTAATTGGCTAAGAGAAGTAGAAAGAGCATTAGAAGCGTGTTTCTGTGAACCTGAATCTATGGTACTGTTTGCAAGTAGACTTCTCAAGGGTGAAGCGATGGAGTGGTGGGATTCTATTACAGCATACTTGCCTAGGGAACAGATCAGTCAGATTACCTGGGAACAATTTGCTGCTAAAGTTCGTGAGCAGTATTGTTCTGAGTATGAAATGGAAAGGTTGAAAACTGAGTTTTTGAATATGAGGATGACAGAAAGTATGACGATTGATGAAGTTTTCAGAGACTTCACATCTAAGTTAAGGTTTGTTCAGCAATGGGTACCAACTGAGAAGGATAAGATTCAGCATTTCATGCGGGTAATTAAGCCGGAATATAGAACAGTGGCGAGATTTGCAACAACCATGGCACAGGCTCATGAAATGGCTAAGGTTACGGAAGGTGATGTAATGGCAGCAAGAAGAGAAAGTTCACAAAGTGGATCTATTGGGGGAAAATCAGAAAGTCAATCAGGTGGTCAGTCTGTTCAACAATCAAGTAAACAATCTGGTTTTCGTGGTAAAAAGTCAGGTGGGTTTAAACAGAAAAGTAAATCTGGTATGAGTGGATCGGGTTCTACTCAGTCTGGTTGGTGCAATGTTTGTAAGTCAACCCATACAGGCCCGTGTTCTCCAATGACTAGAAGGTGTTTGAAATGCGGAGTGTTAGGTCATGAATCAACAGCTTGTTCCTTTAAGTCAAATGTTTGTTGGAGTTGCCATCAAGAGGGGCATAGATCAGCAAATTGTCCAACTGCGTCAAGATCCGGTTCTGGGGCAGGGTCAGGGGCGAGGTCGGCTACTTCTGGGGGATCTTCTGCTTCTACTGCCGGGCAGAAGAGAAAGAATCCTCCAACAGCAGAGGCGAGGGTGTTTCAGATGACGGTAGACGCTGCAACCGCTACCGATGACGTCATTACCGGTATGTTCTTGGTTAACTCCTTGCCAGCTCGTGTGTTGTTTGATTCAGGAGCGAATCGTTCTTTTATGTCCTTAGGCTTCTGTGATAAGTTGAAGTTGCCTGTTAGGAAGTTAGATGAACCTTTGGGAATAGAAGTAGCTGATGGTAAGAGGGTTCCATGCACATCATCTGTGTCTGGACTTACCATCGAGATTGACGGCCATTCTTTTCCTTTAACCTGTTTGTTGATGCCTATACCTAGCTTTGATGTAGTCATAGGCATGAATTGGTTAATAGCTAATAGGGCTAATATTAAGTGTGATAAGAAGATGCTTTCTTTCCGTTTGGCCGACGGATCCCGAGTGATAGCTAGGGGAGAGCGCAGTGGATTTAACTTCCCTATGGTTTCCCTAATGAAAGCTCAGAAGGCGATATCGAAAGGGTGTGATACGTTTTTAGCTTATGTGATTGATGTTAAGAAAGAAAAGAAACAGGTGACCGATATTCCCGTTGTGTCAGAATTTCCCGAAGTGTTTCCAGATGATCTACCCGGGTTACCTCCAGTACGTGAAGTAGAGTATAAAATCGATTTGGTTCCAGGTGCTACGCCAGTTGCAAAAGCTCCTTACAGATTAGCTCCGTCAGAAATCCGAGAAATGATGTCTCAGATTCAGGAACTGTTAGATAAGGGGTTTATCCGACCAAGTTCTTCACCATGGGGTGCTCCTGTTCTGTTTGTGAAAAAGAAAGATGGGTCGCTTCGTATGTGTATAGATTACCGCGATTTGAATAAGAGAACGATAAAGAATAAGTATCCGATACCGAGAATAGATGATTTATTTGATCAGTTACAGGGTGCTTCCTACTTTTCAAAGATTGATCTACGTTCAGGGTATCATCAGGTACGTGTTGCAGAGAACGATATACCGAAAACAGCGTTCAGAACTAGATATGGTCATTATGAGTTTTTAGTTATGCCATTCGGGTTAACAAACGCGCCAGCAGTGTTTATGGATTTAATGAACAGGGTGTGTCGTTAGTATCTTGACAAATTTGTGATTGTCTTCATAGATGATATCTTGATATATTCGAAAACCGAGAAAGATCATGCTACGCATCTGAGGTTAGTATTAGAGCTTTTGAAACAGGAACAATTGTACGCTAAGTTCTCCAAGTGTGAATTTTGGTTACGAGAAGTACAGTTTCTGGGTCATGTGATTTGTGAACAGGGTATTAAGGTAGATCAGTCAAAGATAGAAGCTGTAATGAATTGGAACTCGCCGAAAACGCCAACAGAAATTAAGAGTTTTCTGGGTTTAGTAGGTTATTACCGCAGATTTATCAAAGAATTTTCTAAAATAGCAGGTCCGTTGACTAAGTTAACCAGAAAAGATGTAGCCTTTCGATGGACTGATGAACAAGAAAAGGCTTTTCAGACTCTCAAACAGTTGTTATGTCAAGCGCCAGTTTTAGCTTTACCAGAAGGAACAGAAGATTTTGTAGTCTATTGCGATGCGTCACGTGCAGGTCTGGGATGTGTTTTGATGCAAAGAAATAAAGTTATAGCGTATGCTTCACGACAGTTAAAGAATCATGAACGAAACTACCCTACTCATGATTTAGAGTTAACTGCAGTTGTGTTTGCTTTGAAGCTTTGGAGACACTATTTGTATGGTACACATTGTGAAATTTATACAGATCATCACAGCCTTCAATATCTCTTTTCGCAGAAGGAAGTCAATATGCGTCAACTACGAGGTTTAGAATTGATTAAAGACTATGATTGTGAGATTAAATGCCATCCGGGTAAAGCAAATGTGGTAGCAGATGCTCTGAGTCGCAAGAAAACAGTCGAAAATGTCAGATTTATGAAAATTGAGATAGTTTCAGACTTGATCGATCGTTTGAAAACCGTTCAGTTAGTAGCATTGAATGATGAAAACCTAAAGATTGAGCTAATGAAGAAAAGAAAATTTGACTTATGCAACGATTCTAGAGGATTAAAGACCTATAAAGACCGAATTTGGGTGCCTATGCTTGGAGATTTGAGGGAATTAATCCTTACAGAAGCGCATAAATCGAGATTGTCAGTGCATCCGGGTAGTACAAAGATGTATAGAGACTTGAAAACATTGTATTGGTGGCCTACAATGAAGACAGATGTTGCAAATTTCCTTGAAAAATGTCATATTTGTGCACAAGTTAAAGCAGAACATCAGAAACCGTATGGGTCTTTACGACAGTTAGAAATTCCTCAGTGGAAATGGGATCACATAACGATGGATTTTGTTACCAAGTTACCCCGAACCCAGAAAGGACATGACATGATCTGGGTGATAGTGGATCGTCTGACAAAGAGTGCTCACTTTTTAGCTACTCGTGAAACAGCTTCGTTGAGTGATTTAGCAGAATTTTACTTGAAAGAGATTGTTAGCCGACATGGTGTGCCGTTGTCTATAGTTTCCGACAGAGATACTAGGTTTGTATCGAACTTCTGGAATAGTTTGCAGCAGAATCTGGGTACGCGTGTGAATCTTAGTACAGCTTATCATCCTCAGACAGATGGTCAGAGTGAGCGAACAATTCAGACATTAGAAGACATGTTGAGAGCGTGTGTCTTAGAATATGGTGGTTCTTGGGATTCGCATCTTCCTTTGATAGAGTTTGCTTACAACAATTCATATCATTCGAGCATCGGTATGCCGCCGTATGAAATGTTGTATGGTCGAAAATGCAGAACTCCTACATGTTGGTTAGAAGCAGGTGAGAAACAATTTGCAGGTCCTGAAATTGTTCAGATAACCGCAGAAAAGGTTGAAATTGCACGAGAGAAGTTAAAAGCAGCCAGAGACCGACAAAAGATGTATGCTGATCCGCGCAGACGTTCGGTGACATTTAATGTAGGTGACCGAGTGTACTTGAAAGTTTCACCGTGGAAGGGCGTGATCAGATTCGGTAAACGTGGTAAACTAGCTCCGAGGTTTATTGGGCCATTTCCAATCAAAGAGATTTTAAATGATCAGACCGTTGTTTTAGATCTTCCTTCAGAGTTAGCAGGAATTCATAACACATTCAATGTGTGTTATTTAAGGAAATGTAAAGTAGAGGATGAAAGTCAGATTCTTCCGTTGAAAGATTTGAAAGTTGACTTAACCAAGAAATTAGTGGAAGAGCCAATTAAGATAGTGGACAAGAAAGTCACCAAGTTAAGAAGGAAGCTGATTCCAATGGTGTTAGTAGAGTGGCGACACAGTTTAGGTTCCAACCTAACGTGGGAAATCGAGGAGTTAATGAGGACGCGCTATCCCCAGTTGTTTGACCTTGATCAGATTCCGAGGACGGAATCTTCTTAAGGGGGGTAGATTTGTAACATCCTCAAGTGGGCCTAGATGTAAGATTACTAGATTGCCCTTAAGTTGGTGTTGCGTTATTATATGCTTTAATTTTTATTTAATGTTTATTATTAATTAATGATGAGGTTAGGACCAGTTTGTGACAAGGGTCACAGAACAGGTTTGTTTATTTAATTTGGACTTCGTTTGGTTTGCCAAATGATGTACGAAAGATATCAGATAACTGATAAATACCCGTGTGTCACTCAGTGTGGGAATTAAACCCAATTAAGTGACTAAGTGCTGGCTTCCCTTCTCATTTTCTAGAAAACTCCCAAACCCTCCCGTACCTTCATCTCTTTCACATACCAAACCCTAATTTCTAATCTTTGTTCTTGAGCTCAAATCATTTACATTTTCGTGTTCCTTATGATCTACTGATTCTATCAAGGTAAGAATCACAAGTTTTCATGATTTAATCTTCAAGAAAATTGGGTTTTTGTGATAGTTTTTACAAAGTGGGTAATTTGGGTCAAAAGAGTTGAATTTGATGTTGTTTGAGTCCAAATCTTGTGGGTTTATGTTTCTTGATGTATAGTGTCTTAGATTTGGTCAGTTTTGAGGTAAAAATAGAGCTCTAGAGCAAGAATTGGATGAATTTGGTTGAAACCCGTCACTTTGGTAGCTGCTACTGCAGATGAACTACCCTCGGCCGATGGTCTCTGACCATCGACCGATGGAGTGAGACGATCGGTCGAAGGACTAGACGATCGACCGATGGTGGAAGTCCTTCGACGAACGGTTGAAAATTTAACGATCGACCGATGGTGTAGTCCACTGGCCGATGGAGTAGTGACGATCGGCCGATAGTCTCTGACGATCGACCGATGGTCTTAGACAGTGAAATTTTTACTAAGTGTTGATTTCTAGCCGTTATGCTGCCCGTTTGTATTTTGAGATTTTGATGAAAATTTCAAAAGTGCACAAGTGTTAAACAGAAAAATTTTAGCGGACAGATTTTCTGACAAAATTTCTATATTTGTGTTATTTGGTGTTTATGGACATAAACTAACTCGTGTATATGTATTTCTCAGGAGAAAAGGAGAAAGAGAAGGTTCAGTGATTAGATAGCTGAACACCTTCTTATTTGCTGGTAATCGGTGAGTGGGACTAATTGGAGTATATAGTATAGAGTGACATGTTATATTATGATTGCCATGCTTGTTAGTTATACTTGTTGCTACAGTTAGTTAGTTTATTGTGATGACTGCATGTTAGTTGATGCTTGTCTGCTGGAGCCCAGTGCGTCCCTATTGTGTGGTAGCCTCGGTAGGAGAGATCAACCTGCGGGTTGGGTTCCTCTGTGGTAGCCTAGACAGCCGTGGTGTATATATATGTGAATGACGCGTCCGTCGCGTGTGGATTATGTATATACATACGGTGGTGGAGGAACTTCTGGTAAGCCCCAGCCCGATCAACTGGTGGTTAATGGTTTGGCCGAGCCGCCAGAGTCTCTGTAGACGGCACTTGGGTGATGTTTGTGTGTTAGCTCTTTGTGACATGATTAGTATAACTGTTCTGTATACTATTGCCTGTGGTTAGTCGTACTCACTTAGCTTCGTGCTAATTCCCCTCCATCTCCTCCCTGCAGGTTATTAGCTTTTGTAGAGATGATGCTTTTGGGGAGAAGACGGGGCATGCTGATGTTATGTTTGACAGGAGCCAACTCTGATGTGTCTTTTCCTATAAAACTAAACTTTTGTTGAAACGTCACGTGACACCATATGTATTAGTTAAATGCTAGCTGTCAACTGTTTTGGTTATGTAATTATGATATGTTTATATTATTATAATGGTTTAATTAACGTTAATGCTTCCGCCACGTATTTATAAAAAAAAAAAAAAAAATCAGCAGTGTCACAAGTTGGTATCAGAGCTGAGTTTGGCAGCATGTGCATTGTGATCTGAATGTCATGTTCCCAAACTTAGTAAAGTCATGTCAAACATAACATGTCGGGGATGGGTTAAGTGAGTACTAGGACAGGTTGTGTGTTAGTTGGTAGTACTAACCGAGTTTATACTAAGCTTGGGTGTGAGTGTTGTGGTAGTGCAGTAATGGCAGATAATGAAGCTAACGCTACTGGCCCTACCGCCCCCGGAACTGGTACATTCAGAGCCCCTGACGAAGATGGGCACGTTTCATCAGAGGAAGAAACCTCCCAAGAAGTTATAAACCTACAGAGTCGATTATTAGAAGCTCAGGAGAAAATAAAGGAACTAGAACAAGAACGGACGCAATGGAACCCTAATACCACTGCATTAAACACAACTTTTCCTCCAAACTATTATAACCAAGCTGGTGGTAGTTCCCAATCCCAGTTTCCACAAAACACTTACCAAAATCTCCAAATGCCATTCCCGTTTAACCAGGCATTTCCAAACCAAATGATGTACCCATTCCAAGTTCCTGAAACAAGAAAGAAGTGTACTTATAAACAGTTTATTGATTGCAAACCTCCAGAATATCATGGTCACACAAACCCTACCGTGACACTTAATTGGCTAAGAGAAGTAGAAAGAGCATTAGAAGCGTGTTTCTGTGAACCTGAATCTATGGTACTGTTTGCAAGTAGACTTCTCAAGGGTGAAGCGATGGAGTGGTGGGATTCTATTACAGCATACTTGCCTAGGGAACAGATCAGTCAGATTACCTGGGAACAATTTGCTGCTAAAGTTCGTGAGCAGTATTGTTCTGAGTATGAAATGGAAAGGTTGAAAACTGAGTTTTTGAATATGAGGATGACAGAAAGTATGACGATTGATGAAGTTTTCAGAGACTTCACATCTAAGTTAAGGTTTGTTCAGCAATGGGTACCAACTGAGAAGGATAAGATTCAGCATTTCATGCGGGTAATTAAGCCGGAATATAGAACAGTGGCGAGATTTGCAACAACCATGGCACAGGCTCATGAAATGGCTAAGGTTACGGAAGGTGATGTAATGGCAGCAAGAAGAGAAAGTTCACAAAGTGGATCTATTGGGGGAAAATCAGAAAGTCAATCAGGTGGTCAGTCTGTTCAACAATCAAGTAAACAATCTGGTTTTCGTGGTAAAAAGTCAGGTGGGTTTAAACAGAAAAGTAAATCTGGTATGAGTGGATCGGGTTCTACTCAGTCTGGTTGGTGCAATGTTTGTAAGTCAACCCATACAGGCCCGTGTTCTCCAATGACTAGAAGGTGTTTGAAATGCGGAGTGTTAGGTCATGAATCAACAGCTTGTTCCTTTAAGTCAAATGTTTGTTGGAGTTGCCATCAAGAGGGGCATAGATCAGCAAATTGTCCAACTGCGTCAAGATCCGGTTCTGGGGCAGGGTCAGGGGCGAGGTCGGCTACTTCTGGGGGATCTTCTGCTTCTACTGCCGGGCAGAAGAGAAAGAATCCTCCAACAGCAGAGGCGAGGGTGTTTCAGATGACGGTAGACGCTGCAACCGCTACCGATGACGTCATTACCGGTATGTTCTTGGTTAACTCCTTGCCAGCTCGTGTGTTGTTTGATTCAGGAGCGAATCGTTCTTTTATGTCCTTAGGCTTCTGTGATAAGTTGAAGTTGCCTGTTAGGAAGTTAGATGAACCTTTGGGAATAGAAGTAGCTGATGGTAAGAGGGTTCCATGCACATCATCTGTGTCTGGACTTACCATCGAGATTGACGGCCATTCTTTTCCTTTAACCTGTTTGTTGATGCCTATACCTAGCTTTGATGTAGTCATAGGCATGAATTGGTTAATAGCTAATAGGGCTAATATTAAGTGTGATAAGAAGATGCTTTCTTTCCGTTTGGCCGACGGATCCCGAGTGATAGCTAGGGGAGAGCGCAGTGGATTTAACTTCCCTATGGTTTCCCTAATGAAAGCTCAGAAGGCGATATCGAAAGGGTGTGATACGTTTTTAGCTTATGTGATTGATGTTAAGAAAGAAAAGAAACAGGTGACCGATATTCCCGTTGTGTCAGAATTTCCCGAAGTGTTTCCAGATGATCTACCCGGGTTACCTCCAGTACGTGAAGTAGAGTATAAAATCGATTTGGTTCCAGGTGCTACGCCAGTTGCAAAAGCTCCTTACAGATTAGCTCCGTCAGAAATCCGAGAAATGATGTCTCAGATTCAGGAACTGTTAGATAAGGGGTTTATCCGACCAAGTTCTTCACCATGGGGTGCTCCTGTTCTGTTTGTGAAAAAGAAAGATGGGTCGCTTCGTATGTGTATAGATTACCGCGATTTGAATAAGAGAACGATAAAGAATAAGTATCCGATACCGAGAATAGATGATTTATTTGATCAGTTACAGGGTGCTTCCTACTTTTCAAAGATTGATCTACGTTCAGGGTATCATCAGGTACGTGTTGCAGAGAACGATATACCGAAAACAGCGTTCAGAACTAGATATGGTCATTATGAGTTTTTAGTTATGCCATTCGGGTTAACAAACGCGCCAGCAGTGTTTATGGATTTAATGAACAGGGTGTGTCGTTAGTATCTTGACAAATTTGTGATTGTCTTCATAGATGATATCTTGATATATTCGAAAACCGAGAAAGATCATGCTACGCATCTGAGGTTAGTATTAGAGCTTTTGAAACAGGAACAATTGTACGCTAAGTTCTCCAAGTGTGAATTTTGGTTACGAGAAGTACAGTTTCTGGGTCATGTGATTTGTGAACAGGGTATTAAGGTAGATCAGTCAAAGATAGAAGCTGTAATGAATTGGAACTCGCCGAAAACGCCAACAGAAATTAAGAGTTTTCTGGGTTTAGCAGGTTATTACCGCAGATTTATCAAAGAATTTTCTAAAATAGCAGGTCCGTTGACTAAGTTAACCAGAAAAGATGTAGCCTTTCGATGGACTGATGAACAAGAAAAGGCTTTTCAGACTCTCAAACAGTTGTTATGTCAAGCGCCAGTTTTAGCTTTACCAGAAGGAACAGAAGATTTTGTAGTCTATTGCGATGCGTCACGTGCAGGTCTGGGATGTGTTTTGATGCAAAGAAATAAAGTTATAGCGTATGCTTCACGACAGTTAAAGAATCATGAACGAAACTACCCTACTCATGATTTAGAGTTAACTGCAGTTGTGTTTGCTTTGAAGCTTTGGAGACACTATTTGTATGGTACACATTGTGAAATTTATACAGATCATCACAGCCTTCAATATCTCTTTTCGCAGAAGGAAGTCAATATGCGTCAACTACGAGGTTTAGAATTGATTAAAGACTATGATTGTGAGATTAAATGCCATCCGGGTAAAGCAAATGTGGTAGCAGATGCTCTGAGTCGCAAGAAAACAGTCGAAAATGTCAGATTTATGAAAATTGAGATAGTTTCAGACTTGATCGATCGTTTGAAAACCGTTCAGTTAGTAGCATTGAATGATGAAAACCTAAAGATTGAGCTAATGAAGAAAAGAAAATTTGACTTATGCAACGATTCTAGAGGATTAAAGACCTATAAAGACCTAATTTGGGTGCCTATGCTTGGAGATTTGAGGGAATTAATCCTTACAGAAGCGCATAAATCGAGATTGTCAGTGCATCCGGGTAGTACAAAGATGTATAGAGACTTGAAAACATTGTATTGGTGGCCTACAATGAAGACAGATGTTGCAAATTTCCTTGAAAAATGTCATATTTGTGCACAAGTTAAAGCAGAACATCAGAAACCGTATGGGTCTTTACGACAGTTAGAAATTCCTCAGTGGAAATGGGATCACATAACGATGGATTTTGTTACCAAGTTACCCCGAACCCAGAAAGGACATGACATGATCTGGGTGATAGTGGATCGTCTGACAAAGAGTGCTCACTTTTTAGCTACTCGTGAAACAGCTTCGTTGAGTGATTTAGCAGAATTGTACTTGAAAGAGATTGTTAGCCGACATGGTGTGCCGTTGTCTATAGTTTCCGACAGAGATACTAGGTTTGTATCGAACTTTTGGAATAGTTTGCAGCAGAATCTGGGTACGCGTGTGAATCTTAGTACAGCTTATCATCCTCAGACAGATGGTCAGAGTGAGCGAACAATTCAGACATTAGAAGACATGTTGAGAGCGTGTGTCTTAGAATATGGTGGTTCTTGGGATTCGCATCTTCCTTTGATAGAGTTTGCTTACAACAATTCATATCATTCGAGCATCGGTATGCCGCCGTATGAAATGTTGTATGGTCGAAAATGCAGAACTCCTACATGTTGGTTAGAAGCAGGTGAGAAACAATTTGCAGGTCCCGAAATTGTTCAGATAACCGCAGAAAAGGTTGAAATTGCACGAGAGAAGTTAAAAGCAGCCAGAGACCGACAAAAGATGTATGCTGATCCGCGCAGACGTTCGGTGACATTTAATGTAGGTGACCGAGTGTACTTGAAAGTTTCACCGTGGAAGGGCGTGATCAGATTCGGTAAACGTGGTAAACTAGCTCCGAGGTTTATTGGGCCATTTCCAATCAAAGAGATTTTAAATGATCAGACCGTTGTTTTAGATCTTCCTTCAGAGTTAGCAGGAATTCATAACACATTCAATGTGTGTTATTTAAGGAAATGTAAAGTAGAGGATGAAAGTCAGATTCTTCCGTTGAAAGATTTGAAAGTTGACTTAACCAAGAAATTAGTGGAAGAGCCAATTAAGATAGTGGACAAGAAAGTCACCAAGTTAAGAAGGAAGCTGATTCCAATGGTGTTAGTAGAGTGGCGACACAGTTTAGGTTCCAACCTAACGTGGGAAATCGAGGAGTTAATGAGGACGCGCTATCCCCAGTTGTTTGACCTTGATCAGATTCCGAGGACGGAATCTTCTTAAGGGGGGTAGATTTGTAACATCCTCAAGTGGGCCTAGATGTAAGATTACTAGATTGCCCTTAAGTTGGTGTTGCGTTATTATATGCTTTAATTTTTATTTAATGTTTATTATTAATTAATGATGAGGTTAGGACCAGTTTGTGACAAGGGTCACAGAACAGGTTTGTTTATTTAATTTGGACTTCGTTTGGTTTGCCAAATGATGTACGAAAGATATCAGATAACTGATAAATACCCGTGTGTCACTCAGTGTGGGAATTAAACCCAATTAAGTGACTAAGTGCTGGCTTCCCTTCTCATTTTCTAGAAAACTCCCAAACCCTCCCGTACCTTCATCTCTTTCACATACCAAACCCTAATTTCTAATCTTTGTTCTTGAGCTCAAATCATTTACATTTTCGTGTTCCTTATGATCTACTGATTCTATCAAGGTAAGAATCACAAGTTTTCATGATTTAATCTTCAAGAAAATTGGGTTTTTGTGATAGTTTTTACAAAGTGGGTAATTTGGGTCAAAAGAGTTGAATTTGATGTTGTTTGAGTCCAAATCTTGTGGGTTTATGTTTCTTGATGTATAGTGTCTTAGATTTGGTCAGTTTTGAGGTAAAAATAGAGCTCTAGAGCAAGAATTGGATGAATTTGGTTGAAACCCGTCACTTTGGTAGCTGCTACTGCAGATGAACTACCCTCGGCCGATGGTCTCTGACCATCGACCGATGGAGTGAGACGATCGGTCGAAGGACTAGACGATCGACCGATGGTGGAAGTCCTTCGACGAACGGTTGAAAATTTAACGATCGACCGATGGTGTAGTCCACTGGCCGATGGAGTAGTGACGATCGGCCGATAGTCTCTGACGATCGACCGATGGTCTTAGACAGTGAAATTTTTACTAAGTGTTGATTTCTAGCCGTTATGCTGCCCGTTTGTATTTTGAGATTTTGATGAAAATTTCAAAAGTGCACAAGTGTTAAACAGAAAAATTTTAGCGGACAGATTTTCTGACAAAATTTCTATATTTGTGTTATTTGGTGTTTATGGACATAAACTAACTCGTGTATATGTATTTCTCAGGAGAAAAGGAGAAAGAGAAGGTTCAGTGATTAGATAGCTGAACACCTTCTTATTTGCTGGTAATCGGTGAGTGGGACTAATTGGAGTATATAGTATAGAGTGACATGTTATATTATGATTGCCATGCTTGTTAGTTATACTTGTTGCTACAGTTAGTTAGTTTATTGTGATGACTGCATGTTAGTTGATGCTTGTCTGCTGGAGCCCAGTGCGTCCCTATTGTGTGGTAGCCTCGGTAGGAGAGATCAACCTGCGGGTTGGGTTCCTCTGTGGTAGCCTAGACAGCCGTGGTGTATATATATGTGAATGACGCGTCCGTCGCGTGTGGATTATGTATATACATACGGTGGTGGAGGAACTTCTGGTAAGCCCCAGCCCGATCAACTGGTGGTTAATGGTTTGGCCGAGCCGCCAGAGTCTCTGTAGACGGCACTTGGGTGATGTTTGTGTGTTAGCTCTTTGTGACATGATTAGTATAACTGTTCTGTATACTATTGCCTGTGGTTAGTCGTACTCACTTAGCTTCGTGCTAATTCCCCTCCATCTCCTCCCTGCAGGTTATTAGCTTTTGTAGAGATGATGCTTTTGGGGAGAAGACGGGGCATGCTGATGTTATGTTTGACAGGAGCCAACTCTGATGTGTCTTTTCCTATAAAACTAAACTTTTGTTGAAACGTCACGTGACACCATATGTATTAGTTAAATGCTAGCTGTCAACTGTTTTGGTTATGTAATTATGATATGTTTATATTATTATAATGGTTTAATTAACGTTAATGCTTCCGCCACGTATTTATAAAAAAAAAAAAAAAAATCAGCAGTGTCACAGTATGGGTGCATTGGATATCTGGAATTAAACACCACAAATTGGATTGAAGCCCACTGGAAAGCCCAATTTAAATAAAAGAAGCTTCTTCAAAGAAGCCCACCAATAACAGGGCTCAGGAGCCCAAAAAACTACAAAGAATTATCACGTTTCAGTCGGTTGTGACTAAGAGGAATCGCCATCCCTAAATTGAATAGATGACGACAAGAAACTTGCAAGAAATCAACAAAAGCTTGATATGTGATATCAACTTCAATTATGATGAAATCGGATTGAATCTAGGCTAAGACAAGGAAATTGAAGAATACAAATTGAACGAGGGCAGGGAGATGGGACGGGATGAATAGATAAAAAAAGAAAGATAGTTGCGGGTTGGAACGAGACGATTGAGCTGTAAGAAGTTGATCGAATAAGAAAAAGGATATTCTAAGTAATTTCTTTGAACCAAATTGCTTTATAATTGGAATGAAGGCTTATTGAGAATGGTGGGTGACAAAAGCAAAGAACATATGAAAGATCAAGTTGTTTTCATTGAGTATTGGTTGTTTTACCATTGTATTGCTATGAACTGTAATTAAAACGAATTGACAATAGAAGACGGGAATTCCACAATGTAACTGGTTCATCATCCGCCATATTTTTTATAAGGGCATCAAAATTTTGCATCTCTTCTTTGTATGTAAGTTTTTTACCCCCAAATTGTTGTCGACTAAGTTTTGAAGATTTTAGAGATGTTATGATGTTATGATCAAGGCAATAAGATATACTAAACGAGTTAAAGTTTAAATGTTTGAGAAAAAGTTAAAATTGCAAAGGTATAAATGTTAATGTGATCGTTAAGTGATATTTATGTAACTGACGGAATCTAAGTTTTATGTCTAATAATTATAATGTGTGAAGATTATGAGTCGTAGGGACTACGAAATGCATATTTGATAGATGAAAAGACACGAAGGTAACCGAACAAACTCTATCGATCATAGTATTTAAAAAGGGGCTTTGCATTAAAGGTTGAAGAATAAGTAATGAAGGAATACCAATTTCCTACCATGCACCCATTAAGTGAGGTTTGTTCACTCGTAAGTTATGCTAATTATTTATATGAAGGATGATACGGTTAAGAAGTTTAGATAATGGTCATTAAAGCACCAAGACAAAAAGAAGCAATGACTGAATGAATGCAAATCAGTACGCTTGGTACACTCAATGTAATGGCAAGATAAACGTAATCAATTTTATATAACGTTGATTAAATGTTCATGTTGATTAGAGAAAATGTGAGAATTACGATTATGATGAATGTTATCCCACAAGTGTTGTGAGTTACAAATGTATGAAGGTTTAGCATGATTAACAATAGTTGTGAAATGAAAGAACTGATCACCAGACGATGCAGAGATGCAAACCTTTAACTAAATGAAATACTTAGATAGAAAGATGTTATGGCCTTAAAGTAGAATGGACTTGGAAATGTAATAAATTATGTCTATGAAGAATGATTATGATATTTAAAGTAATGGGATAAGAATGATTATGATACTTAAAGTAATAGCGTGAGTAAACATGCCAAAATGATATGATAAGTGACCTTATTTTATGTCTAGTTCTTAGATAGGAAGGAGCTAGCTAGATGTTTCTTTGATAAATAAGAATGTTGACGTTGTCACGAAAAGTTACACAATGAAGCTAAAGAGGAAAATGATGGTCTCATACTTAAATGTGGTTAGATGTAAATATGTAATTAGTTGAAGACAAGTAAGAGTAGACAAGAAGTCACTTTAACATTCTATTTTAATAAAACAAATACAAGGATGATAAACCACGTAGTTGTAAATCAACTTTATGCAATTAAGTTGAAAATAAGTAGAGTGAGATGGATGTACGTTTCTGCAAGTAAGAAGATAATTAAGTTATGTAGAGTTGTTGAACTAAAATCATATTGTCGTAAGTTGAAAGAAGTATGTCCTTACCGTAGAACTTGACACATTTTATAACGCCTTTCGGGTATTTTTCACAAGGAATTCCATTAGATGGAAATAGCTTGTTAAATATGGTTATTGAACGAGATGTTGGTTCAGCAGGAACCATTAAAAGAAAGAATCATGATAAGTACATTAAGATTTAAGGTAGAGACTAATGAAGAGTGTAGTGGTGTTAAGGAAGTGATGTGAATTCACTTCATATATGTGTAGTATACAACCGTTAGATCAAACGATTCTTTTTGAATTGGTTCGTGAGGAAACGAACAAAATAATGGGAGGAGAGTTGTAACACCCCAAAATTTAAGAAAAATACTTTATAAGAATTTATTAATGAATTATTGTGTTTTGTGTACTTTCTAATAAAAAGAAATAGAAATATGCAGACCGTTAGTTAAAGATTGTTAAGGACTAGTGATGCTAAGTTAAGTTAAGGACTCTCACCAATAAGAATTGGTGAGGAGGGACTAAAGTTGTCAAAAGGGTAAAGTGTCTTTAATAAAATATAAAAATAAGAAGAAAGACACCATTTTCTTGAAGTCTTGCAAAAAAAAAAAAGGCTTCAAGTGTGTGTGTTGTGACGACCCGGGAATTTCCGACCAAATTTAAACTTAATCTTTATATGGTTTCGACATAATAAGCAAAGTCTGTAAAGCTGAGTCTCAAAATTTTGAAACAGTTTACATGAAAGCATTTTGCCCTTTGACTATTTCCGACGATTCACGAACAACTACTTGTAAATAAATATGTATATATTATATAAATATAAATATAAGAATATATAATATTTTGATATATGTAAGTTATTATATTATTATCATTAATAATATTAATATCATTATAACTAATAAGATTATTATTATCATTTGGTAATTAAATGTAATAAAATTATCATTATTATTAATAATATTATTATTTATCATTTATTATTACTAGTCACTTTATTAATAATATTATCATTAATAATAATATTATCAGTATTATTAATAATACTAATATGTTTATACTTGTTAAATATCAAAATTTAAGAAATTGATATATATATACATACATATATAAACAAGATATATAAATACAGATTTATATATAAATACATATGCAGATATAGATATATAGATATATATGAATATGGTTAATTATATAAAAATAGGTAAATACGTATTTAAATCCATAAGATCCAAAAAACAGTTTCCTATCTCACTCAATTACTGTAATTGATTGATGATAACTATTTCTAATTGATAAGATTAACAACAATACATTCCAAATTCTGTTATAGGTCGATCTCCAAAACAAATAGATGAGTTGCAAATAGTTTTCTACTTTTATATATATATTTTTCCATACGTACTGAACGAATCTTCCTGTCTCCAATTTATTACACGTCCAAATATTTTCTCAATACAAACAACCTGATCAATAGTAGAAATCGTACGATTCTGTTAGCCATCATTATCTGACTTATTTCTTTCTTGTTTTCTTCTTCTTATTTGAAGAACCATGTTACATATCGACTTCACAATTGTAATAAATTATTGTTATGGCATAAATCGACTACACCATGAACCCATTTTTATATAACAACACCATTTGGAAATCATGCTGCTGTTTTCTTTAGTTTCTATCAAGGAACCATCACAACCACTATCGCCACCTTTCTTGTTCTTTTCTTTTCAATTACACTTGCAAACACGACCACCTTTCCACACCCGTTTGCATATGAATGAAAATCTTGATCACCATTCTTCTTGAAATCTTCGAGCCATCTTTCTACAATATTTTTATTAATGAACACCATCACCATAAAACTTTAACAATTACCAATCATCTCTTGTTCCTGTTCCCATCATGAGCTTCCACCATCATAAACTTGATACCCGTTTGCTTCTGCTTCAACTGTGAACATCATCTAGTATTAGAAACCAATCACCAAGACAATCTACCAATGAACCCCCAACTCTATTGTTAAAAATTACTGCAATCATACCTGTTCTGTACGGGTTCAAATCACAAACAAAACCCATCGAAACCTCTAGTTGCTGCTGCTTTTTGTTTGATAACACAAGGTAACATGATTAAATGTAAAGTAATTTGGTCGAATGATAGTTGCTTTATACAAGGAGACTGAATTCGTTAATTGTGATGCCCCGTACAAAACCATCGTGTACGAATCATCAACAACAGGATCATTACAAGGTTAAGTACTATATGCTGTAATTAAAGAAGTTGCATTCATGATAAAAAGGTGATGTCATAACCGACATCAAATGTTTTACATTTCAAAAGCATGCTTCACTAAGTAGAAGCAAATAAATAAGTGTACGTGACCCCAAAGATCGTTACATAACATAGTTTCAAAAGTAAATAAGTTTGAATGCAAGATAAGTAGTCATGCGATAACAACTCTAAGCAGCGGGTTCTACAGCACGACTAGTACACAGCGGAAGCAACCTCAAGCACCTGAGAAATACATGCTTAAAAACGTCAACACAAAGGTTGGTGAGCTATAGTTTAAGTATAACAGTATGTAAGGTAGGCCACGAGATTTCAGTGCTACAAAGAGCGTTTCAAAACAGTATGATAAAGTATATGTTAACCGTGGGCACTTGGTAACTAACTTAACGTTTATACCCCCTGAAAGTACACTTGGCAAGTGCGTATGTCTGCGAAGTATTAAACACTCGTTAAATGCTAGCGCTACTAGCCCGAGTGGGGATGTCAAACCCTATGGATCCATATCTAAGATTCGCGTTCACGGTTCAAAAACCAATGATTAAACGTTACCGAGCTAAAGGGAATGTTTATGCTGTTGTATAACCCACACATATATAAGTTTAAGTACTCGTGCCTAGTATGTAAAACATAAAATCCGCATG
This sequence comes from Rutidosis leptorrhynchoides, assembly GCF_046630445.1. Classification (NCBI taxonomy): domain Eukaryota; kingdom Viridiplantae; phylum Streptophyta; class Magnoliopsida; order Asterales; family Asteraceae; genus Rutidosis; species Rutidosis leptorrhynchoides. The sequence continues at coordinate 98,866,588 of NC_092338.1, read as the reverse complement.
TATTCTCAGTTCCCAAAATAAGTTAAAGTAAAAAAGGGAATGCTATAACTCACAATGATAATGTAGTCGTAAAGTCGGTCCGGTAAAGGTGTGCAAGTAAACGGTCCGAAGGTCCTCAACCTAAGGCAAATAGTACTAAGTCAGTAAATCGTCTTAATAGGTTTAAAAGTATGTATTTAAGGTCTTAAGGGTCATCATCATTCATCATCAAACAAAAGGCGTAAAGTAAGTTTCGTTTATGAAAGCAGTTTTCAACAAAGTCTGACTTCAGTCCATCACCACGGCCTATACCCTTACTAAATTAAGGTGAGACCAGTGGCCATGGCTCCGTCTATGAGTCCCTTAAGTGTGGTAAAATTTACAGAAGTAAACTCATCTTGGTTTGACCGTGGCGACGGTCTAAGTGCGAGTAGGTCAGAAATTTCTGCACAACGTTAAAGGACATAGTAACGATCGGAGGGCCATAAATCCTAAACCGTAACTCGGATTAAGACGAGTCCTATATGAAAAGTTATCTACTCAAAAAGTTCTATCTAAAAATAAAGTTTAGAACAGCCCAGGTCTACTGGTCTGTTCCAGAAGCATCAGGTCAGAAGGTTTTGGACAGAAACAGTAAGTTTAAAAGGGTTCCGGTGGGTTTTGGTGCTCGATGCTTATCACGGTTCTCATCCTTGATGCATATAGCTTCAAGTGTACAAATCGTTGATGTGTTAGCATCATCTTGACCAAGGTTTGTCCATCATAACCCAAATGCAAGTCTAAGACATGAAGCACAACTCATTAAAGTGTTGTAAGTGTTTTGATGAACCAAAGTTACATCAAGTCTTAGATTTAGCACATACATGAAATGTAAAAGTAATACAACTAAGTTTTAACAATTATAACACAAGTGTGAGTCTAAGACATGTAGATCAACTCACTTAAGAGTTGTATGATGTTTGATGAACCAAAGTTACATCAAATCTTAGTTCTAACACTTACATGAACTTTAAGAGTAAAAACAAGTTACAAACTTAGATTATCAACTAGTAAAGTGTATGTAAGCTCTATAGCTTTTGTTTATGACAATTTAAGAAGACCATAAGCTAGATAACTTAGATCTTTTACAAGTATATGAAGTTATAACTAGTAAGTTACACTTCTATGTTCTTTGAAACTTATAAAGTTAACTTTAAGTTCAAGAAAATCATGAGATCAAGACTAACTAGTAGTACTTGACCATTTAATCAACAAACATGGTATTTAAGTGCATAAAATAAAGAAACAAGTTAATTAAACAAGTAATTAGTTCAAGGGTTGCTCATACTTTAAAGATTCAACCAAAGTTGATCTTTAAGTAAAGTAAACTTTAAGTTTACTTCCATGACTTACAAGTATGATTTCAACAACAATGAACTTATATCTTTTGAAACAATATATGTAGAACATAAACTAGTAAGTTTAGTTCTTGTGTTCTTGATGAATACAAGATATTATAAAGAATCAAGACTAGGAAGTTAGATTCTTGGAACTAAGTAAGATTAACTAACAATTTCATGAAACAAACTAACAACAACAAGTAATCAAACACAAGTAACAAAAGATTAAAAGAAACAAAGTATGATGATGATTGAAGAGCACAAGGCCCATGGTTTTTGAAAGAAAAAGAGAAAGAAAGAAGTTGTTTCAAACACTTACAAGTATGAGAGAAAAAGAGAAGAAAGTTTGAGGGAATTTGCAAGTAAAGTGTGTGTGTTTTTGAGAGAGCATACAAGTGAGAGTAATGAAGAAAAAATGAAGTCAAAACACCCCTTAGAGGGCTCCTAGCCGACGGTCATGGTGTGGGGGAGGGAGGATGGCTTTGTTTGTTGGTCACTAGTGTGTAAAGTCTTACAAAAGTGGGGTAATAAGGGTGCTTACATGGGGATTATATGATAACAAGATTCTAAAGGAAGTAACTAACTAGTTACATGTTAAATGGTACTTACAAGTTGCAAGAGTGGGCTAAATGGTCCATTACAAAATGTAGGGTGGGCTTATAAGCCCAAGTTCAAGAGTCCACTAGTTTAAAACAAGCCCAAGTTCAATAAATCACAAGTTAAACCAATTAAAGCCCAAGTAACTAACTAATAGCCTTAGTTAATTAAAATGATTAATAAATTTAATCATGAATGTAAATAATATCTAAAAATATTATTCGTGAAAGTTCCGGGTGTCACAAAGACGTTTCGGGCATTTTAAAGTCAAGTTCGGGCAATCATGGCAACATGTAAATGTAATAACGTACATTCATTTAATCACACGTATTAATAATAATAATTATTAATAAATAAATGTTGGAAATTCCAGGGTCGTTACATTACCCACCTGTTAAAGAAAATTTTGTCCCGAAATTTAAGCTGAGGTAGGTGGAGGAGTCGGGAAAAGGTGAGGATACTTTCGCATCATTTGATCCTCTCGTTCCCAAGTAAACTCAGGTCCTCGTTTGGCATTCCATCATACTCGGACGATCGGAATCTTGTTGCGTTTCAAAGTTTTGATCTCACGATCCATAATTTCAACAGGTTCCTCCACAAAGTGGAGTTTGTCGTCAATAGTAAGTTCTTCCAATGGTATGATAAGTTCGGGTGCAGCAAGACACTTCTTCAAGTTCGATACATGGAAGGTAGGATGAACTGAGCTCAATTGTGCTGGTAGATCCAAACGGTATGCAACTGCTCTAACACGTTCCAAGATCTCGAAAGGACCAATGTATCGTGGGTTCAACTTTCCACGTTTTCCAAAACGGATCACACCTTTCCAAGGTGCAACCTTCAACATTACACGATCACCAACATTAAATTCAAAGTCCTTACGTTTAAGATTGGCATAACTCTTTTGGCGATCACGGGCAGTCTTAAGTCTAGCTTGGATCTGAGCAATCTTCTCCGTGGTTTCGTGGACTACCTCGGGTCCGGTGATTTGTTTTTTGCCTACTTCGGCCCAACAAATAGGGGATCGGCACTTACGGTCATACAATGCTTCAAAAGGTGCAGCATTAATGCTCGAGTGATAACTGTTGTTGTACGAGAATTCGGTGAGTGGCAAATGCCTTTCCCAGGCCTTTCCGAAATCAATGACACATGCACGCAACATGTCTTCCAAGATCTGAATCGTTCGTTCACTTTGCCCATCAGTCTGAGGATGATAAGCAGTACTCATGTCAAGACGAGTTCCCATGGCTTCTTGCAAGGAACGCCAAAATCTAGAGGCAAAACGGGGATCGCGATCTGAGATGATCGATAAAGGTACACCGTGTCATGATACAACCTCTTTAATGTATAATTGAGCAAGTCTCTCCATTGTATCAGTTTCCTTCATCGCTAGAAAGTGTGCAGATTTGGTGAGGCGGTCAACAATAACCCAAATGGTATCGTATCCGCCCACCGTCTTTGGCAGCTTGGTGATAAAATCCATTGTTATCCTTTCCCACTTCCATTGTAGGATTTCCGGTTGTTGAAGTAAACCAGAAGGTCTCTGATGTTCGGCCTTAACTTTCGAACAAGTCAAACACTTCCCAACATAAGTTGCAACGTCCTTTTTAAGATTCGGCCACCAATACTGTTCTTTAAGGTCGTGGTACATTTTTCCCGCTCCAGGATGAATCGAATATCTCGACTTGATGCTTCATCAAGTATCAGGTTCCGTAGATCTCCATAAAGAGTTACCCAAATTCTTCCGGCATAACATCGGAGTCCAGACTCCCTAACCTCGAATCGAGAGACAAGTATGTTCAAATGTTCGTGAGATATGTTCTCCTCTTTGAGAGCCTCATCTTGGGCTACTCTGATCTGGCTATTGAGGTTCGAATGGATGGTGATGTTCAGAGCCCTAACACGAAGAGGTGCCGTCCTCTCCTTTCGGCTTAAAGCGTCAGCTACAACATTGGCCTTGCCAGGGTGATAACGGAGTTCACAATCATAGTCATTGAGCGTCTCGATCCATCGACGCTGTCTCATATTCAGTTGCTTCTGATCGAAGATGTGCTGGAGACTCTTGTGATCGGTGAAGATAGTGCTCTTAATTCCATACAAATAATGTCTCCACAATTTAAGTGCAAAGACAATGGCTCCAAGCTCAAGATCATGTGTAGTGTAGTTCCGCTCGTGAATATTCAATTGTCGGGAGGCATAGGCAATAACCTTTGATCGTTGCATCAGTACACAACTAAAACCACTCTTCGATGCATCACAATAAACAACAAAGTCGTCACTGCCTTCAGGAAGTGATAGGATAGGTGCGGTGGTTAACTTCTTCTTCAAAGTTTGAAATGCTGATTCATGTGCGGGTTCCCAAATGAACTTCTTGCCCTTGTGAGTCAGCGCGGTCAAAGGACGCGCAATCAGAGAGAAACCTTCGATAAACCTTCGATAATAACCAGCGAGACCTAGGAATTGGCGAATATGCGTTGGAGTAGTGGGGGTCTCCCACTTGCTGATGGCTTCAATCTTGGCGGGATCAACTTTGATACCCTGGTCGCTCACAACATGACCCAAAAACTGTACTTCCTTCAACCAAAATTCACACTTAGAGAATTTGGCGTAAAGTTGCTCTTGTCTTAAGAGTTCAAGCACTAATCGAAGGTGTTGCTCATGTTCTTCTTCGCTCTTAGAGTAGATGAGGATATCATCTATGAAGACGATAACAAACTTGTCCAAGTAAGGCTTGCAGACACGATTCATGAGGTCCATGAACACGGCAGGTGCATTTGTTAAACCGAATGGCATCACAAGAAACTCATAATGACCATAGCGGGTTCTGAATGCAGTTTTCATCACGTCACTTTCCTTCACCCTCAACTGGTGATAGCCGGATCGCAAATCGATTATTGAGTAGACACTCGATCCTTGTAGTTGATCAAAAAGATCGTCAATTCGTGGAAGAGGATACCGATTCTTGATAGTCAATTTGTTGAGCTCACGGTAGTCGATACACATACGAAAGGATCCATCCTTCTTCTTCACAAACAGAATAGGTGCGCCCCAAGCCGAGAAACTTGGTTGGATAAATCCTCGGTCAAGTAGCTCTTGTAGTTGACTCTGTAATTCTTGCATCTCGGAAGGTGCGAGTCTATAAGGTGCGCGAGCTACAGGTGCAGCTCCTGGCACTAAATCAATCTGAAACTCTACGGCTCTCTGCGGCGGCAATCCAGGCAATTCCTCTGGGAAGACATCGGAAAATTCGTTCACAATTCGAACGTCGTTCACGCACTTCACCTCAGTTTCTACCGCTTTCACATGTGCTAGGACAGCAAAACGTCCCTTCTTCATAATCTTTTGCGCTTTCACGCAACTAATGAGGTTCAACTTCCAGGTACATCTCTCTCCATAGATAACCAGTGGTTCGCCATCTCCTTGTGGTATGCGAAGTGCTTTATCTCCACAGATAATATCGGCCTTTATCTTGCTCAACCAATCCATACCGACGATCACGTCAAAACTTCCCAGTTTGATAGGTATCAAATCAATTTCGAAATCTGCACCAGCTATGTTGATAATAGCTCCACGACTAATATGGTCAACCTTTTCAAGTTTTCCATTGGCGACCTCGACAAGCATACTTTCTTTTAACGGGACTAATGACCAATTAATCTTATCGCAAAAATGTCTACATACATAACTTCTATCCGCACCAGTATCAAACAAGACAGAAGCTAAAAGATTGTTGATTGTGAATATACCTGTCACCAAGTCGGGGTTATCGCGTGCATCCCTTGCATTAACATTGAAGGCTCTACCTCGGGGTGGTCCTCCGTATTTTCGCTTGTTTGGGCACGCGTTTCTGAAATGGCCCGTCTGTCCACATTCGTAGCACTTCTTAGGTCCATTGGTGTTCGGCTTCCCATTCAAAGTAGTGACCTTGCAGTCCTTCCCGATGTGCCCAGCCCGTTGGCACTTCTCATAGACAACATTGCAATATCCAGTATGGTGCTTGTAGCACCGCTTGCATTGTGGTAAGGTTCCTTTGTAGTTCGGGTTGGTGTTGTTGTTGGGATTAGGGTTTCCACCGTTGTTGTGCCTCTTGGCGGGGGTTTGATCGTAGTTTCTCCCTCTGTTGTTGTTGTTGTTGTTGTTGTTGTTGTTGTTGTTGTTGTTGTGGTTGTTGTGGTTGTTGTCCCATTTCCTCTTTTCGCTACTACCAGCTTCAAACTTAGCCTTCTCCGGCTCATCAATAAGAATCTGATTCATGAGAGTATGCGCCATGCGCATTGCTTCGGGAACATTCGGTGGTTTGGATGAGGTGACATTTCCTTTGATGGACTTAGGGAGTCCCGAGAAGTATTTCTCCATGCGCTTGAATTCGGGGGTGACCATGGTCGGACACATAAGAGCCAACTCCAAAAACCTACGATTGTAACTGTTAAGGTCGTTCCCTACGACCTTCAACTGCATGAATTCAATTTCCATCTTCTGAATTTCGGTTCTCGGACAATACTCATCAATCATAGCCGCCTTGAATTCCTCCCATGGCGTAGCATACGCCTCATCGATACCTTTCGCTTGAGCTAACGTGTTCCACCACATTAGCGCGCCGTCAGATAGCGTGCAAGATGCAAACTTGGTCTTATTATCCTCCGAACAGTTGCTAACTCGGAATACTGATTCAAGTTTCTCGAACCATCTGGTGAGACCAACTGGTCCCTCAGTGCCGCTGAAGTTATGCGGTTTGCAGCTCTGGAATTACTTGTATGTACACCCATTTCGAACGGGTGGAATAACCAGTGGTGGTGGCGGTGGAGCTTCGAGATTTCTTTCTGCTAGGGCTGCAGCGACCCGTTCGTTGATCATGTCCTCAATCTGGGTGGCGGTAGGTGTGGATCTTCCGTTAGCCATGATATTCTAAACAAAATTTTTGACTCAAGTCAAAATCCAGTATGCAAGTAGTAATAGTACAGTATATAGTGACCAACATGGAATCAAAACATCACATGTTATTAAATAATGCATCTAGGTACAAATACCACAGAATCATCGTACAACAATGTAAAGAGAATATCGTGCAAGAATTAAATAATGCAAAGTTCCATTCATTAATAATAATAAGTTTCATACATCTGAATAAGTTCGTACAATACATATGAAATACATAAAACTATATCTAGATTACATCATGAAATCTAAATACAAAGTCCTATGGTGAAGGCGGGTGAACTGCTCCTCGAGCCAACTGCTCCTCGAGCTCAGTGACTCGAGCTCGGAGAGTCTCAATCTCCCTCATCAGTTCCTCGGTAGAGGGACCTGGTGGGGCAGGCGGTGCAGGTGGGGCAGGTGGTGCCGGTGGTGCTGATGTAGATGGTCCGGCTCCGGATGTAGACGGTACGTCCCTAGATGTAAGTGGTCCGTATCTAAATCTAGGTGGTACGGTTCCAGGAATAGTCAATACGTAACGGGGAACCTTACGTATCTGTGGGTCGGCAGGGTATGGCACAACTCGTTTACGAGCAGTAACCCTACTACGATGGCCAAATGCATCAGTAAAAGCACGACCTCCATTCACCCCTGGAATGACGGTGCCGTTGAAACGGTACCGCTTCCTCGGCGGGGTGGAGGGTGTCTGAATAGGTCTATCAGCAGGATCCTCATCATCGCTGGAGTCATCTGATGATGAAGAATCGGCGGATGATGAGTCATCCGAATCGTGTGGTGGTGACACTGGTGGCTGAGCTGGTAATCCGAAGCGTCCGAAGGTGGCCAACATCTGTCTGTGTCTGCCTGGCGGAATCACGACTAAACGTCCATCGGGAGTGCGTCGGCAAGGCGTGCGCATGTGGTTACGAAACGGCCCTTCCCCGAACTCTGCGGGGATCTCAATACCACCAATGCGGGGCTGTGACCTCGAGGGTCCGGGAGCGGAGACTGGGGCAGGTGCACTAGTACCATCTCCGGAAGTGGAAGCGCCGGGATCACTAGTGGGTGTCGGGGCCGGTGTATCAGCAGTAGCAGCAGCAGGTGTAGCAGTAGGTAGTGCGACGGGGTCTGAGTCTGTACTGCCCGAAATGCCAGTAGGTGGAACATCCGACATCTGAACAAGGAAAAATAAATTTTCCATGTCAGTATGTCATAAAGCAAGCAAATAATAGGCCAACAGTTTAAATCATGTATAACGGTAACTAGCATGGCAATAACAGTAATTCGTATGAAAGTAGCATGCAATCAAAAGCACGTAGCATCATGCAGTAGTGATATCATGTAGTAGCATACGGCATATAGCGGAAAAAAGTAAGCAGCAGCATGCAGTAAGTTCAGCGGAAACAAGTAAACTAGCAAGTTGTAGATTAGTCTTATTAGTGAATCCTACTCGGGTCGGTCTTAGACTCACTAATGCAACCTAATTCCCTACAACCAATGCTCTGATACCAAATGTGATGCCCCGTACAAAACCATCTTGTACGAATCATCAACAACAGGATCATTACAAGGTTAAGTACTATATGCTGTAATTAAAGAAGTTGCATTCACGATAAAAAGGTGATGTCATAACCGACATCAAATGTTTTACATTTCAAAAGCATGCTTCACAAAGTAGAAGCAAATAAAAAGTATACGTGACCCCAAAGGTCGTTACATAACATAGTTTCAAAAGTAAATAAGTTTGAATGCAAGATAAGTAGTCATGCGATAACAACTCTAAGCAGCGGGTTCTACATCACGACTAGTACACAGCGGAAGCAACCTCAAGCACCTGAGAAATACATGCTTAAAAACGTCAACACAAAGGTTGGTGAGCTATAGTTTAAGTATAACAGTATGTAAGGTAGGCCACGAGATTTCAGTGCTACAAAGACCGTTTCAAAACAGTATGATAAAGTATATGTTAACCGTGGGCACTTGGTAACTAACTTAACGTTTATACCCCCTGAAAGTACACTTGACAAGTGCGTATGTCTACGAAGTATTAAACACTCGTTAAATGCTAGCGCTACTAGCCCGAGTGGGGATGTCAAACCCTATGGATCCATATCTAAGATTCGCGTTCACGGTTCAAAAACCAATGATTAAACGTTATCGAGCTAAAGGGAATGTTTATGCCGTTGTATAACCCACACATATATAAGTTTAAGTACTCGTGCCTAGTATGTAAAACATAAAATCTGCATGTATTCTCAGTTCCCAAAATAAGTTAAAGTAAAAAGGGAATGCTATAACTCACAATGATAATGTAGTCGTAAAGTCGGTCCGGTAAAGGTGTGCAAGTAAACGGTCCGAAGGTCCTCAACCTAAGGCAAATAGTACTAAGTCAGTAAATCGTCTTAATAGGTTTAAAAGTATGTATTTAAGGTCTTAAGGGTCATCATCATTCATCATCAAACAAAAGGCGTAAAGTAAGTTTCGTTTATGAAAGCAGTTTTCAACAAAGTCTGACTTCAGTCCGTCACCACGGCCTCTACCCTTACTGAATTAAGGTGAGACTAGTGGCCATGGCTCCGTCTATGAGTCCCTTAAGTGTGGTAAAATTTACAGAAGCAAACTCGTCTTGGTTTGACCGTGGCGACGGTCTAAGTGCGAGTAGGTCAGAAATTTCTGCACAACGTTAAAGGACATAGTAACGATCGGAGGGCCATAAATCCTAAACCGTAACTCGGATTAAGACGAGTCCTATATGAAAAGTTATCTACTCGAAAAGTTATATCTAAAAATCAAGGTTAGAACATCCCAGGTCTACTGGTCTGTTCCAGAAGCATCAGGTCAGAAAGTTTTGGACAGAAACAGTAAGTTTAAAAGGGTTCCGGTGGGTTTTGGTGCTCGATGCTTATCACGGTTCTCATCCTTGATGCATATAGCTTCAAGTGTACAAATTGTTGATGTGTTAGCATCATCTTGACCAAGGTTTGTCCATCATAACCCAAGTGCAAGTCTAAGACATGAAGCACAACTCATTAAAGTGTTGTAAGTGTTTTGATGAACCAAAGTTACATCAAGTCTTAGATTTAGCACATACATGAAATGTAAAAGTAATACAACTAAGTTTTAACAATTATAACACAAGTGTGAGTCTAAGACATGTAGATCAACTCACTTAAGAGTTGTATGATGTTTGATGAACCAAAGTTACATCAAATCTTAGTTCTAACACTTACATGAACTTTAAGAGTAAAAACAAGTTACAAACTTAGATTATCAACTAGTAAAGTGTATGTAAGCTCTCTAGCTTTTGTTTATGACAATTTAAGAAGACTATAAGCTAGATAACTTAGATCTTTTACAAGTATATGAAGTTATAACTAGTAAGTTACACTTCTATGTTCTTTGAAACTTATAAAGTTAACTTTAAGTTCAAGAAAATCATGAGATCAAGACTAACTAGTAGTACTTGACCATTTAATCAACAAATATGGTATTTAAGTGCATAAAATAAAGAAACAAGTTAATTAAACAAGTAATTAGTTCAAGGGTTGCTCATACTTTAAAGATTCAACCAAAGTTGATCTTTAAGTAAAGTAAACTTTAAGTTTACTTCCATGACTTACAAGTATGATTTCAACAACAATGAACTTATATCTTTTGAAACAATATATGTAGAACATAAACTAGTAAGTTTAGTTCTTGTGTTCTTGATGAATACAAGATATTATGAAGAATCAAGACTAGGAAGTTAGATTCTTGGAACTAAGTAAGATTAACTAACAATTTAATGAAACAAACTAACAACAACAAGTAATCAAACACAAGTAACAAAAGATTAAAAGAAACAAAGTATGATGATGATTGAAGAGCACAAGGCCCACAGTTTTTGAAAGAAAAAGAGAAAGAAAGAAGTTGTTTCAAACACTTACAAGTATGAGAGAAAAAGAGAAGAAAGTTTGAGGGAATTTGCAAGTAAAGTGTGTGTGTTTTTGAGAGAGCATACAAGTGAGAGTAATGAAGAAAAAATGAAGTCAAAACACCCCTTAGAGGGCTCCTAGCCGACGGTCATGGTGTGGGGGAGGGATGATGGCTTTGTTTGTTGGTCACTAGTGTGTAAAGTCTTATAAAAGTGGGGTAATAAGGGTGCTTACATGGGGATTATATGATAACAAGATTCTAAAGGAAGTAACTAACTAGTTACATGTTAAATGGTACTTACAAGTTGCAAGAGTGGGCTAAATGGTCCATTACAAAATGTAGGGTGGGCTTATAAGCCCAAGTTCAAGAGTCCACTAGTTTAAAACAAGCCCAAGTTTAATAAATCACAAGTTAAACCAATTAAAGCCCAAGTAACTAACTAATAGCCTTAGTTAATTAAAATGATTAATAAATTTAATCATGAATGTAAATAATATATAAAAATATTATTCGTGAAAGTTCCGGGTGTCACAAAGACGTTTCGGGCACTTTAAAGTCAAGTTCGGGCAATCATGGCAACATGTAAATGTAATAACGTACATTCGTTTAATCACACGTATTAATAATAATAATTATTAATAAATAAATGTTAGAAATTCCAGGGTCGTTACATTAATGATGTTAGGAATCATAAAGTAGAATAGATTGAATGGGTGGAAGTTAAATTTCTCAAATAAAAAGGAAGTGAAGGGACAGATGGGGAGACAATACTCTTGGATTCCAAATCAAAACGGGTTTCTTTATTTTAAAATCAAACAACCAGATTTCTATATATTTGATTACTCGCTGGACTGTTATGATCCTGATTTGATAAATGGGTCGTGTATAGTTTGTTTATATATTGGGTGTTGGATAGTTGGACGTGTGAGGAGAATTGGGTTACCTTTTTCTTTCCAGCCCAATTGTTTTGGTATTCTGATTCCAACACTAACACCACCACGTATTTGATAACCTTATTGCTTCTTTCTGATTCTGTTTCAACACACACCGAACATAGAACCCACTTTATCATTCTCATTTGACAAATCTGCACGTCATTCATTCATACTTCATTTATTTTATCGTAAAACAAATCCCATGCAACTCACTTTCTACTGCTATTACTCGGTTCCTGTTTGACAACCATCACCTACTACAATAGCTAATTGATTATATTTTTGTAGGGCTAAACTCTAATACCCACTTATTGCTATATTGCTTTTGATTCCTATCTATTTCTATTTAACAACCGAACTCAAAATCCACCTCATAACCCACTCACAAGATTTTTTTTTTGTTTTATGCATGAACTAAAATCCCACTTGAATATCATAATTATTCATGACCTACGCATTATTTAACCAATCGAATGATTCAATGTAAGAGGATGATAGTTTAAACTTTGGCACGTTCCTTTTATCTCTTGTGGTTATGGCCGGCATTCTTTGAAAAGGAAAATACCCCACTTGTCTTTTTAAAGAAAAAGAAACCATGCACTAGGTATGATGAGGGATTGAGGGCTGCGTTTTTTTTTATTTTATATACGCTCCTGCAATTTGAAATCCATGCTACCTGATTAAGAGAAAACCCCACGAATTGTAGATTGGGCCGAAGAATACTAGCATGTTTTGTTGGGCCGTATAACCTTTGAGATGTTGGACTTGATTAAGTAGGAAGTGGGCCGAGTGTTTCAGGATATCTAGTGGGCCGAAGCCAAATTCTAATTAGAAATAAATGATGATGATTGGATGATGATGAATCGGATTGTTGGTTTAAGATAAGGAAACAGATTAACATCGGTTTATATATAATTGTGTTGTGTATTAAAACAAGAAAGTTGAGATGGAGGAATGGTTTGAGAGTGTTTGGTTTAAGCAGGAGGTCTCGAGTTCGAGCCCGGGCCGGGGCCTTTATTTTTTTAAAAGATTGCTACATTAAGGTAGCCATTTTATTTTTTATTTTTTTATTATTATTTTTATTGCTAGAAATAATAATATTATTATTATTATTATTATTATTATTATTATTATTATTATTATTATTATTATTATTATTATTATTATTATTATTATTATTATTAGTATTATTATGTTAATTATTATTATCGTGATTTTTACTAATTTAGTTTACAGTATTATAATTAAAATAAATATTATGAGTATTATTTTATTTAGTATGAACATAAGTATTAGTATTAAAGTTATTATTATAATTATCATTGTTACTTTTATATTAACAATATTATCATAACAAATAAATATTTTCCATAAAAGAGTATATTTATTACAATTACCCTAATATTTCATATAATTATATATATTAAGACTATATATATAAATATTTACATATTACAAATTATTTATTTTTAGTATAATATTAAACTATATAAATATTAACTATTTTAAATATATACAAATTAAATATATAAGATATATAATTTAAGATATAATATATAAATTTATTTGATTTCGAATATATGTATTAATATACATATGAATGATATAGGTTCGTGAATCCGAGGACAACCCTAATTTTGTTCAATATCATCATATGTATTTTTACTACAAAATACACTAGGTGAGTTCATTTGCTCCCTTTTACTCTTTACATTTTTGGGACTGAGAATACATGCACTGTTTTACAACTGCTTTATTAAATGCTTTTGAAATATATTTTGAACTGTGAATACATGAAATGCATTTTATAAATGTTTGACGAGATAGACACAAGCAAAACATTCCTCGAATGAATTATTATGCAGACAGAAGTTCTGCGGATTATTATTGAATTATGTGGACATAATAATTGCCACCGTTGAATTATGTGGACATGATAATTACCACCGTTGAATTATGTGGACATGATAATTGCCACCATTGAATTATATGGACATGATAATTGCCACCGTTGAATTATGTGGACATGATAATTGCCACCGTTGAATTATGTGGACATGATAATTGCCACCGTTGAATTATGTGGACATGATAATTGCCACCGTTGAATTATGTGGGCATGATAATTGCCACCGTTGAATTATGTGGACATGATAATTGCCACCAATTGATATGAATGTTATGTATCGAGAAAATGATTTTTATACACAGGTTATGTGTATTAGTTTTTTGTACACGAGATATGTGTACGGTTACTAAGATTTATGAAAGATGATTTCGTACACTAGAAAGGTGTACTGTATTTAAAAGATATCGCATGTACATTACAGGTGGGTATAGGATTCGGGCCCATTTGTACCATGCAAGATTTAAATCTTGTGGTCTATCAAAATTACAGAATTTTATTGTTTTATGATAAACTTATGAACTCACCAACCTTTTGGTTGATACTTTAAAGCATGTTTATTCTCAGGTATGAAAGAAATCTTCCGCTGTGCATTTGCTCATTTTAGAGACATTACTTGGAGTCATTCATGACATATTTCAAAAAGATGTTGCATTCAAGTCATTGAGTTCATCAAGATTATTATCAAGTTATTTATAGTTTGAATATATTAAGAAATGGTATGCATACCGTCAACTTTTGATGAAATGAAAGTTTGTCTTTTAAAAATGAATGCAATGTTTGTAAAATGTATCATATAGAGGTCAAGTACCTCGCGATGTAACCAAATGTAATGTATTCGTCATGATGAATTAAGACGGGTCCTTTCAGTTGGTATCAGAGCGGTGGTCTTAGCGAACCAGGTCTTGCATTAGTGTGTCTAACTGATAGTTGTTTAGATGCATTAGTGGGTCTGGACTTCAACCGTGTCTGCATGTCAAAAGTTTTGCTTATCAATTTTGTCGAAAATCGTCTGCTTATCATCCTTAGAAAATTACTTGCTTATCATTCTTAGTCTAGACATGTCATACTGCCTCTATTGCATAGACAGTGTATAGATAAATTTATATCTTAGCGGATCTATTATTGTTACCTTTGCCTGACAGATTCTGTAGATTCCTCCGTAACTTATGGGATTTTGGTATTATATATGCATATGTAAATTATGTATTGCAGGGTACTAATCTATATCATATAATCTATTTTTTTTATCGAAAATCCTTCATCTGATCGTACGAGATGAATCCCTCAACCAGTTCGAATTCCTCGAATTCCGATAGCTATTTCGATATGGAGTTTCACCTAAGCTCCGAAAGCAGTGTCACTAGAATGAATCAACCAATTCATCTGATGGGTTCGTAGTCGACTTAATCAATGGAGACGCGAAGAAGGCGGTCCTTTCCATCAACCAAATTCACCTCTTGGCGAAGAACCTGAAGCACTTACTGGCGAACCCATTCGAAGCAGCATTTTCACACTCATTTCCAGAGTATCTCGCCACGATTATATTCTATCCACAATTGTAAACCTTATTCATTCGCTCGTTCTTACCGACAATCATCCCGAAGTAATCGAAGAAGTCAACGAGCTTCGCGCCTGAGTAATGATTTTTGGAGAATATGGTGCAAAATTTACCAGCTTCAACAACATCATTGGCACCAACAGTACCATTATCAACAGCACCGGCAACACCAGTACCACCAACAACAACATCACAGCACAAGCCTCAACACTACACGTCTCAAACTCTCAGTCTGTACCTCTAGCATAATCATCATACTACATGATGTCCTACATAGATTATCTTCGTTCTACATGATGTTCTACATCATTTATCTTCGTACGACATGGCGATTATGTAATCTCTAATGTTTTAGAGATTATATATTCTTGTTCTGATGGTAAATCAAATGAGTTTAATATCATATTAACTCATTAAATCTATGATTACATCTGAAGAAAATATATATGTATATATGTTTTCATAAAGATTGTAATTACAAATTTCTTTTGTACAAACTATTAATGGTGAAAATATTTTAACGGGTAGCTAATACCCTAGGAATATTTAAATTTCACATTAAAAAGTTACATTGTACATTCTTCGAATCTGATTCAACAGTCGTTTACTATCCTATTTACATTCATCGATATACGAATCCGTTCACCACAGAATAACTTTTTTTATTCAATTTCATATTTGGATTTTGACTTATCAGAATCCAACAAGTGGCATAATGAAGAAAACATTGGACAAATAAAATTTGTTAGAAACAAACAATTTAATTATGAGAAGAATTTTGTTAAGAATCCACGCTAACTGTTCCTAGCTAACTGGTTACATTTTATTTATCGCAATTTAATTATCGCAATTTACATTCTCGCAATTTTAATTATCGTCATTTAAATTCTGTTATTTATTTTACGCACTTTAAATATCGGGACATGTATACAAAGTTTTGACATATCATATCGACGCATGTATATATATTATTTGGAATAACCATAGACACTCTATATGCGGTAATGCGGAAGTTAGCTATACAGGGTTGAGGTTGATTCTACAATAATATATATACTTTGAGTTGTGATCGAGTCTGAGACATGTACATGGGTCACGCTACGTATTAATTAATTTTAATATTATATATATAAACTATATATGAATTATTGAATTATTAACTGTGGACTATCAACTGAGGACCAACATTAGACAATTAAAATGAATTAAAATATTGATTATAACATATGAAACTAAACAATTCTTCAAGTTTGCCACTTGATTTCATCTTAAACTTCATTTGTATCTTAACGATTTCAATCTGCGTTCAAACATTTCATAATTCTTGAAAACACTTCAATCGAAAGGATGAACCAACCGCAATCCATCTACAGAAGAAAAGATTTATGCATATAGTTATGCACCTGGAAAGCTCTCGGAAACTGAGTAAACGATTAACACATAACCGTTCTAATTCCTTAGTGTTATTATTACACAAAATAACTTGATAATCCCTTTTAAAGTAGCCAATTTTATCACAGCTCCAGCAAGACAACTTCGACTTTTCATTCAAAACAACCATATTATAACTTTGATATATATGCGTGCTCATTTATTGTTACCAGAAAACCTTTTACATTCCACCATACTTCCATCATCGTTTAATCATCTAAAAACACAACTCTCCTGAAAACACCTCGGATTGATAACCGATGATTCCGATATGGCTGCATTAAATGCAGATGAAACAGTAAAATTGTAGATGGCCAAAATGGCCAAGAGTCTAATGATAAAGAATAGAGTGTTGGGAACGCTCGATAGAAAATTTGGTACTGAAAAACTGATTGATGTAAGACCCTAATCAGTTTGTACAGCTGTGTAAATATGTTACATAGAGTGTGGGTGATGTTGTGCAGTTAAACAGAAGTCACTGAGTGAGCTGAGCCTAGTGCGCGGCGCGCACACTAAAGGGAGCGCGCCTCGCACCCTTACTGTAGCCGGGTTCCAGTTTTTTAAATCAGATATTTTGATGGGCATTTTGGTAAATTCACTTATGGACGAATTAAAGGCCCTAGATCAGTTTGGTTGAGCCTCATTACTCCATTTCTAACCACCAAACTTCATCCACTTAAATCCTAGTGAGAGAGTGTGATTCAAGTGTGAGAAAGCTTAAATCCAAGAGGAAGGAGCTTGTTTTGGGTTAAAGTTCAAGCATTAAAGTCGTTCATCTTATATCTAGCTTCGTTGTGGTGGTTGTGGTATGTTCTAATTTTATTTTCCTTACTTTGATTTAGTGTAAGGGTTAGGGTTTGAGTAAATGATGAACACAAAACCCATTATTGGTGATTTTGGGTGTTCTTGGGTAAAATTGAGTCTTGAATACTAATTGGTGACTAGTCTAGGGTTTCAAAGTATTAAATGATGTTTATGAACCCTAATTGGTGAGTTAATTGCTAACACACCTAGTTATTTAGTAAATGGGTGTTGGTTAGTTAGTGGATGACCCGAAATGGGTGTGTTGTCTTAAAATGGTTATTTGGGTAATAAATTGACCTAGTTTGGAAAGATGGGTATGAATTACCTTAATTATGTATTAGTTGGTGTTGTTGGACCTTAATCACTAGCTTTAAAGTGATTAGTGGTGGTCTTGACTTTAATTGGGCGGTTTTGGTATAAATGGGCGATTTAATATATTAAGTCATTAAATGCTCATGTGTAAGTGTTAGTATTGAGTCCACTTAGCTTGTGTGTTGATCAAGTACTTATTATATTAGGTACTTTGCTTTGAAGCTTGTGGAGGTTGAAATCGTCATCTAATTGTTAAGGTGAGTGGAATAATTATATGCGTATGTATATAATGTATCTATTTGTTGTAGCGTGAAAGGTGTAGTGTCGAGGTGTTAAGACACCACGTTTCACGTGAAGAGTGTAGCATCGAGGTGTTAAGATGCCACTCGGGTGTAGCATCGAGGTGTTAAGATGCCACCTAGGAGTGTAGTGTCGAGGTGTTAAGACACCACTCCGTAAAATAATGAGTGTTGCATCGAGGTGTTAAGATGCCACTCGGGGTGATGTGCCGAGGTGTTAAGGTGCCACCCTAGGGGTTAGTGGTGCGAGGTGTTAAGTGCCCTAATGGATGTTATGAACACCGATGGCGTTTTCGCGAGCGCCGTTCCCTTGTACTATTGGTCGACCATGGTTACTTGTGTGTAAGCATATTATATCATTTCGAGTTATATTATTATGCGGTTGTTGCTAGCTTGTGGTATTGGAGATTATAGCTTGTTAATGTGACGATAAGCTAATTGTGTTGCTAGCATGTTTGAGGTTTGTGTAAGTGTATGCAAGTAGGTATAATTATATATGTATTCGTATAATTATTGCATTCACTAAGCTCTGCTTACCCTCTCGTTGTTTACCATTTTTATAGGTTCGGTTTTGGACAAGGGTAAGGGCATCGTAATGGACTAGAGATCCCGATTGATGCTAGGGGACGCTTTTGGCTTTAGTAGCTCTTGGAGTTTGACCGATAGTTGGGTAGTTTAATCCCAAACGCCATGCTCATTGTGTAGTTTGGAACTTAAACTTTTTGGTGGTCGAAACTCGTAAATTGTATTAAACTCGTAAAACGGCCGATGTGGGCCCCGTTTGTAAAACATCGTTTTTATGTTTGATTCGTGTTAGTTTTACATATATGAGTTTGTTGTGAAAAGCGTTCGGTCTAAAAGTGTCGGGAAGTCGAAGATCTTTTCACGAAAAATGAACATTTTGGTCAGAACTGTCTCAGGCCTTGTGCGCGCCGCGCATAGGCAGTGGTGCGCGCCGCGCACCCTCCAGATCAGTTTTAAATTTTTTTTTATTCCGCGTTTTGGTTGGTTAACGGGTTGGGTCGTTACAAGTGGTATCAGAGCATGGTCTAAGGGATTTAGGTGACTTGAGATAGGCGCCTAGACTTAGACTTTTGTGTGCGCGTGTATGCGGGACTAGTAGGACTTTGGGTCGGATCGGGATGGTTAGTGCATTGGTTTACGTGAACTAATCATGCGCTATTTGTTTGTGTTGTGTTTAGCAATCATCAAGCGAGATGGACGTTGTACTAGCGAGTTAGCGCGACGTGCTAGCGTAGTAATGACTAGCTACCATTACTACGAGTGCAAATCGGGTTAAACAAGCAATGTACGACGATTGTTGAGCGAGATAGAGTAGTGTGGCATATATGTATATACACATGTAATTGTCCTTTCGTTTTGTGGTTTAACCTATTCCGTTTTATTGAATGAAGACTAGAAACGGTCCCGATCATGATAACGGAAGTACAAGCGAGGACGCCGAGTTTTCGGTCAAGGTTGAGGCCGTCTTTAAAAAGTTAAAAGCGGATTTTCTTACGGACGTCCGAAAGGTCTTTCAAGATTCGGTCGATGGCCAGGTGACCGATCTGATAAATGAACGAATGAAGGCCACTATCGAAGAGGCCCTTGACGCTAGGAATATCTATCCTCGCGGTGAAGGAGGCGAAGGAAGGCGGGACTTTCACTACAAGAACTTCAAGGATGCTCAACCCCCGATGTTTAATGGGGTGCGGGATCCTTTAAAAAGTACATGTTGGATCTCCGATATTGAGGGAGCTTTCCGTACCGCGGAATGTCCTCCCGAAAAGAAGACGAGGTATGGTTCTAGCATGTTACGCGAAGAAGCTAAGTTGTGGTGGGACGATAAAATCAACTTGTATGGTGAAGAACAATGTATGGGCTTGACTTGGGAAGAGTTCAAGAAAGAATTTTTCAAAGAATACCGAACTTCTTCCGACCTCGATAGAATCCGGGACGAGTTGCACCATTTGCAACAAGGTTCCATGGATTTGGTTACCCTCAAGTCTACATTCTTGGCAAAGACTCGTTTTTGCCCGGAATATGTTGGTGATGATCATAAGCTCATGAAGGATTTCTACCGTACTTTGAATGATGAGTACAAGGGGAAGATTAGTCGGGGTATGGCTAAGTCTTTTGATGAATTGTTCGAGTTGGCTCGGGGTTTTGAGCCGGAGGTTCCAAGAAAGAGTGATTTCATGTTTTCCAAAAGAAAATTTGAAGGTTTTAGTTACTCTAACGCCTCAATCAAGAAGAGCAAGAGCAAGAGGGGGGCCGAAAGTGTCAATAGTGCAAAGAAGGGCACCACCGGCGGGTTTTCTTATACGTGCTACAATTGTGGGCAACCGGGTCATATGGCTCGTGAGTGTTCGAAACCATCTTCCGGAAACAAAGTCACTTGTTTTAATTGCGGCAAAGAAGGGCATAAGAAGCCGGAGTGTCCCGACTTGCGAAACGACAATGTGAAGCGGTTAGAGAAGGCGGCGGGTACGGCTAGGGGTCGCAACTATTTGATGACCAATGATGAAGCCAAACAATCGCACGAAGTTGTCTCAGGTACTTACATGGTTAATTCTAATCCGGCAAGGATTCTTTTCGATAGCGGTGCAAATTTGTCGTTTGTGTCTCCTAAATTTGTGCCTAAACTTAATAGACCGTTAGCTAAGTTAAGTCGTCCGATAGAAGTCGAAATAGCGGACGGCCAGACGGTGCTAGTGGTGGATGTGTGTGAAAATTGTGATGTTGTTTTCGGTGCCGAAACCTTTAAAAATGATCTCATTCCAATGACCTTGGGCGATTTTGATATTGTTGTTGGTATGGATTGGCTAGATCGTTATAGAGCCGATATTGAATGCCATGATAAGTTTATTCGTGTGAAGACCCTAAGTGGGGGAGAGTTAATTATTCATGGTGATAAGCGAAGGAGACCGGTGCCGATATGCACTTTTGCACGGGCACGTCGTTTTGTTGTTACCGGTGGTATGGCTTTCCTTGCTCATGTTGTTGATACTCGCAATGAGCCACCACCTATTCGTGAAATTCCGGTTGTTAGTGAATTCGAAGACGTTTTTCCGGACGAATTACCGGGTGTTCCGGCGGAAAGACAAGTTGAGTTTCGTATTGAGTTGGTTCCGGGAGCTACTCCCATTGCTAAAACTCCTTATCGTTTAGCACCAACGGAAATGCAAGAGTTGTTAAATCAAACCCAAGAGTTGCTCGAGAAGGGTTTTATTCGACCGAGTGCTTCGCCATGGGGCGCTCCGGTGTTATTTGTGAAGAAGAAAGATGGTAGTATGCGTATGTGCATTGATTACCGTGAGTTGAATAAAGTGACGATCAAGAATCGTTATCCGTTACCTAGGATTGACGATTTGTTTGATCAACTTCAAGGTGCAACGTATTTCTCTAAAATCGATCTACGGTCCGGCTATCACCAAATACGGGTCCGTGAGGAAGACATCGAGAAAACAGCTTTTCGAACGCGTTATGGGCATTTTGAATTTGTGGTAATGCCTTTTGGTCTTACGAATGCACCGGCGGAATTCATGGATCTTATGAACCTAGTGTGCCAACCTATGTTGGACAAGTCGGTAATAGTGTTCGTTGACGACATACTAGTCTACTCGAAAAGTATGAACGAGCATGAACGTCATTTGCGTGAAGTATTGAAGACGCTACGAAAGGAGAAGTTGTATGCAAAATTCTCCAAATGTGAATTTTGGCTAAGGGAAGTTCAATTCCTTGGTCATATTGTGAATGAAAACGGTATTCAAGTAGATCCGGGGAAGATCGAAACGGTGAAGAGTCGGGGACGACCTACTACGCCTACGGAAATCCGAAGTTTTCTCGGATTGGCCGGTTATTATCGTCGGTTTATCCAAGATTTTTCTAAGATCGCTTCTTCGTTGACGAAATTGACAAGGAAGAATGCGAGGTTTGTTTGGGAGAACGAGCAAGAAATTGCTTTTCAATTGTTAAAAGAGAAGTTGTGTCAAGCTCCGGTGTTAGTGTTACCGGAAGGTGTTGAAGACATGGTGGTTTATTGTGATGCTTCCTTAAATGGTCTCGGGTGTGTTCTAATGCAAAGAGGTAAAGTCATCGCTTATGCCTCTCGACAATTAAAGGAACATGAAACGAGGTATCCGACTCATGATCTTGAGTTAGCGGCGGTTGTGCATGCGTTGAAAATTTGGCGCCATTACTTGTATGGTGTCAAGTGTACGATTTATTCAGATCATAAGAGTTTGGAACATCTCTTTAATCAACGAGATTTGAATTATCGCCAACGTAGGTGGATGGATGTGGTGAAAGACTACGATTGTGAAATACTTTATCATCCGGGTAAGGCGAATGTGGTCGCGGATGCGTTGAGTCGAAAGAGTCAACATCCGGCGATACGAGTTGGATCGTTACGTTTGATTATTACCAACGATTTTCTTGAAAAGCTTGGTGAGATTCAAATAGAGGCTTATGTTCACAACAAGCATACGGAGCGAATCGTGGGCCAATCAGAGTTTATTACTATGGGTCCGCGTGGTTTGTTGTCTTTTCAAGGAAGGGTGTGGGTGCCTAAGATGGGTGATTACCGACGAGTGCTACTTGATGAAGCACATAAGTCAAAATATTCCATTCATCTGGGCGCGACAAAAATGTATCATGACTTGAAGAAAGATTATTGGTGGCCGGGCATGAAACGTGATGTTGTGAAGTATGTTGAGCAATGTGTCACGTGTTTACAAGTAAAAGCCGAACACCAAAAGCCGTATGGTAAGTTGCAACCGTTAGAAATCCCGAAATGGAAATGGGAGCACATTACCATGGATTTCATTACAAATTTACCTAAAACGGCGAGAATCCAATTCGATTCGATTTGGGTTATAGTTGACCGATTGACAAAAAGCGCTTTGTTTCTTCCCATTAAAGAAGCGATATCGTCGGAGACTTTGGCTAAGTTGTTTATCAAGGAAGTGGTCTCGCGACATGGGGTTCCTATATCTATTATTTCGGATCGAGATACCCGTTTTACATCTCGGTTTTGGGAAAAGTTTCATGAAGATATGGGTACGCAATTGAAGTTGAGCACGGCGTATCATCCTCAAACGGACGGTCAAACCGAACGTACGAATCAAACTTTGGAAGATATGTTACGGGTGTGCATTATTGATTTCGGTGGTAGTTGGGATGAGCATTTGCCTTTGGTGGAATTCTCGTACAATAATAGTTATCATACTAGTATCAGGATGCCACCTTATGAGATGCTTTACGGGCAGAGGTGTCGAACTCCCATTTGTTGGGGAGAAGTGGGTCAAAGAGAAATCGGGAGTACCGATTTGGTTTTAGAGACGAATAACAAGATTGATATTATTCGGGAACATTTGAGAAAGGCTCAAGATAGACAAAAGTCGTATGCCGACAAACGTAGACGAACGATCGAATTTCAAGAAGGCGATATGGTGATGCTTAAGGTTTCGCCATGGAAGGGTATTATTCGATTTCGAAAACGGGGAAAGTTAGCTCCTCGGTTTATTGGTCCCTTTAAAGTTTTAGCTCGTATTGGTGAAGTCGCGTATCGTTTGGAATTACCCGAAGAACTTGCGGGGATCCATAATACCTTTCATGTTTCCCATCTCTGTAAGTGTCTTGCGGATGATTCATCTTGGGTGTCGTTAGACGAGATTGAGCTAAATAACAAGTTGGAGTATGTTGAGGAGCCGGTTGCTATACTCGATGAAAAGGTTAAGAAATTGAGAAATAAAGAGGTGAGGACTTTTAAAGTCCAATGGCGTCGAAGTATAGGTTCCGAGTTTACTTGGGAGCCCGAAGAGTTCGTGTTGGTATATCTTCCCTCTTGTCATGCGGCTTGGATTGCGAGGACGCAATCCGAATA
The DNA here is from genome assembly GCF_046630445.1 of Rutidosis leptorrhynchoides. Taxonomy (NCBI): domain Eukaryota; kingdom Viridiplantae; phylum Streptophyta; class Magnoliopsida; order Asterales; family Asteraceae; genus Rutidosis; species Rutidosis leptorrhynchoides. The sequence goes on along the minus strand of NC_092338.1, from coordinate 98,842,672 downwards.
AGTGGGGGAGAGTTGTAAGACCCTAATCAGTTTGTACAGCTGTGTAAATATGTTACATAGAGTGTGGGTGATGTTGTGCAGTTAAACAGAAGTCACTGAGTGAGCTGAGACTAGTGCGCGCCGCGCACACTAAAGGGAGCGCGCCGCGCACCCTTACTGTAGCCGGGTTCCAGTTTTTTAAATCAGATATTTTGATGGGCATTTTGGTAAATTCACTTATGGACGAATTAAAGGCCCTAGATCAGTTTGGTTGAGCCTCATTACTCCATTTCTAACCACCAAACTTCATCCACTTAAATCCTAGTGAGAGAGTGTGATTCAAGTGTGAGAAAGCTTAAATCCAAGAGGAAGGAGCTTGTTTTGGGTTAAAGTTCAAGCATTAAAGTCATTCATCTTATCTCTAGCTTCGTTGTGGTGGTTGTGGTATGTTCTAATTTTATTTTCCTTACTTTGATTTAGTGTAAGGGTTAGGGTTTGAGTAAATGATGAACACAAAACCCATTATTGGTGATTTTGGGTGTTCTTGGGTAAAATTGAGTCTTGAATACTAATTGGTGACTAGTCTAGGGTTTCAAAGTATTAAATGATGTTTATGAACCCTAATTGGTGAGTTAATTGCTAACGCACCTAGTTATTTAGTAAATGGGTGTTGGTTAGTTAGTGGATGACCCGAAATGGGTGTGTTGTCTTAAAATGGTTATTTGGGTAATAAATTGACCTAGTTTGGAAAGATGGGTATGAATTACCTTAATTATGTATTAGTTGGTGTTGTTGGACCTTAATCACTAGCTTTAAAGTGATTAGTGGTGGTCTTGACTTTAATTGGGCGGTTTTGGTATAAATGGGCGATTTAATACATTAAGTCATTAAATGCTCATGTGTAAGTGTTAGTATTGAGTCCACTTATCTTGTGTGTTGATCAAGTACTTATTATATTAGGTACTTTGCTTTGAAGCTTGTGGAGGTTGAAATCGTCATCTAATTGTTAAGGTGAGTGGAATAATTATATGCGTATGTATATAATGTATCTATTTGTTGTAGCGTGAAAGGTGTAGTGTCGAGGTGTTAAGACACCACGTTTCACGTGAAGAGTGTAGCATCGAGGTGTTAAGATGCCACTCGGGTGTAGCATCGAGGTGTTAAGATGCCACCTAGGAGTGTAGTGTCGAGGTGTTAAGACACCACTCCGTTAAATAATGAGTGTTGCATCGAGGTGTTAAGATGCCACTCGGGGTGATGTGCCGAGGTGTTAAGGTGCCACCCTAGGGGTTAGTGGTGCGAGGTGTTAAGTGCCCTAATGGATGTTATGAACACCGAAGGCGTTTTCGCGAGCGCCGTTCCCTTGTACTATTGGTCGACCATGGTTACTTGTGTGTAAGCATATTATATCATTTCGAGTTATATTATTATGCGGTTGTTGCTAGCTTGTAGTATTGGAGATTATAGCTTGTTAATGTGACGATAAGCTAATTGTGTTGCTAGCATGTTTGCGGTTTGTGTAAGTGTATGCAAGTAGGTATAATTATATATGTATTCGTATAATTATTGCATTCACTAAGCTCTGCTTACCCTCTCGTTGTTTACCATTTTTATAGGTTCGGTTTTGGACAAGGGTAAGGGCATCGTATTGGACTAGAGATCCCGCTTGATGCTAGGGGACGCTTTTGGCTTTAGTAGCTCTTGGAGTTTGACCGATAGTTGGGTAGTTTAATCCCAAACGCCATGCTCATTGTGTAGTTTGGAACTTAAACTTTTTGGTGGTCGAAACTCGTAAATTGTATTAAACTCGTAAAACGGCCGATGTGGGCCCCGTTTGTAAAACATCGTTTTTATGTTTGATTCGTGTTAGTTTTACATATATGAGTTTGTTGTGAAAAGCGTTCGGTCTAAAAGTGTCGGGAAGTTGAAGATCTTTTCACGAAAAATGAACATTTTGGTCAGAACTGTCTCAGGCCTTGTGCGCGCCGCGCATAGGCAGTGGTGCGCGCCGCGCACCCTCCAGATCAGTTTTAAATTTTTTTTTTATTCCGCGTTTTGGTTGGTTAACGGGTTGGGTCGTTACAATTGAGCTAACCATGAAGGAGACCAAGGACAAATATAAGGACCAAATCCTATATTCAAAGGATCCAGGTAATTCTGGATCCGATGAAATCTTTAGAGAATATCTTACTCCGAGGTCATGTTATGTAAGACCCAAATATTTCATAGTACATATGTGTGAATAAGTGATTCAAGTTGTGGGGTTTACGTTGTATATAATTAAAAGGCAAAAGAAGCTGAACTGGGCATTTGGCGCGCCGCGCGGCCTAATGGTGCGCCGCGCCATTACGGAATTCCTTTTTCTTTTTAAATTAGATATTTTAAGGGCATTTTGGTAAAACCACTTAAGGTCCGACTTTAAGGCTTGGATCAGTTGTTGGGAGTGTCATTTACTCCATATTCACCCACCTTATCATCTTCCAATCAATTATAGAGAGAGAGTTAGATTCTAGAGTGAGAGAGCTCAAATTAAGGAAGAAGAAACTCGATTCGGGTCAAAGTGCAAGCACTAAAGTTGTTCATCTCCTCATTTACTACGTTTTGATAGTTGTGGTAAGCCCTAAACCTAATTTCCTTGTTTTAATTGTTTAAGAGTTATGGTTTGTGTAGGTAATGAACACTAAGACCCATTTGTTAGTAAATTGGGTGTTTTGGATGAATTTGGGTTATGTAGACCCAAAGATGATTAACTAGGGTTTTCAAAGTAGTAAACTATGTTTATGAGCCTAAATTGGTTAGTTAAAGTACTAGCACACTTATATATATGTAAATGGGTGTTAAGTGGGTTAGTGGGTGACCCGAAATGGGTGTATTGACTTTTAAGTGGTCAAATGGGTCATAATGGACCTAAGATAGTTAGTGTATGTTTAAGATGCATAGACCTTGTGTTGAAAAGTGTTTTAAGACCTAATTTGGCAAATGTTAGGGTTTTGGTTATGATTGACCCAAATATTAGGGTTAAGGGTGCAAATGGGTCGAGATTGCACCATGGGTCAAAATGACTATAGAATGGGTTTGAGTTGGTTGACCAACTTGAGTTTGTGATTGATATTATATATAATGTAATAGGTACGTTACATTGAAGATTTTCGAGCTAATCTATCTCTCATCAAGACTTTGAGGTGAGTGGAAAATCTATATATATATATATGTATATGATTTACGTGCCGTATTAATGGTGTCACATAGCCGTTTTGTGACCGTAGTTGTGAGACATAGCCGTTTTGTCCACGTTTTATATTTATGCACATAGCCGTGTTTGTGCATATAGTGGCGAGTAATAGCCGTGTTTTACTCCCACATTATTATCCGAGTTATTGTGCACATAGCTGTGTTTGTGTACATGATTGTGAGTAATAGACGTGTTTTACTCACACGTTGATCAAGTGATGCCATAGCCATTTTTGGGAACACTTGGGGGTGATGCCATAGCCGTTTTTGGAACACCTCGGGGGTTAGCATACCATAGCCGTTTTTGGGAGCTAACGGTTGTTATGAACATCGGTGACTTGTTTCGCGAAGTCATTCCCTTGCGAAGATATTGGTTAACCATGGTTTATAGTTGTTGACGTTAGCATTAAATTATTATTATGAATATTATGCTATTGATGTTGCTAGTTGTACGATTTGATGGTACTAGCTTGTTTATTGAGGCGTTATGCGTTTGTATGCGTTATATGATATCGTGGATGCGAGTAGGTAAGTCTTATATGCATGTATATATTTATTCTACTTGATAATGCTAAAAACGAACATATATTTCATAGCATTATTCCTCAAGAAAGACAAGCTTTTAGTTGCAATTGTTCTATTTACAAGTGATATTCGTTTAAATAATAAAAGGTGAAGACAAAAGACAGATTCGACGAATTGAAGACGCAAACGACCAAAAAGCTCAAAAGTACAAAAGACAATCAAAAAGGTTCCAATTATTGATAAGAAACGTCTCGAAATTACAAGAGTACAAGATTCAAAACGCAAAGTACAAGATATTAAATTGTACGCAAGGACGTTCGAAAATCCGGAACCGGGACCAGAGTCAACTCTTAACGCTCGACGCAACGGACTAAAAATTACAAGTTAACTATGTATATAAATATAATATAATATATAATTAATTATATTAATTATATATATATTATATTTATAAATAAAAACCGTCGGCAGAGAAAGACTCCAAGGGACTGAGCTGTAATTTCATTCTCCGCGACTCGCGGAGTTTGAAGGCAAAAATGCCGCGAGTCGCGGAGCCCCAAAATGAAAAACTTCCTATAAAGCCAACCGAATTCTGATCGCAAATCATAATCTTTTTTCTCCTCATTCATACGATATATATATATATTTATAATTTATATTTTAATTTTAATTATAATTCTAATAATAAGGGTATGTTAGCGAATGTTGTAAGGGTGTAAGTCGAAATTCTGTCCGTGTAACGCTACGCTATTTTTAATCATTGTAAGTAATGTTCAACCTTTTTACATTAATGTCTCGTAGCTAAGTTATTATTATGCTTATTTAAAACGAAGTAATCATGATGTTGGGCTAATTACTAAAATTGGGTAATTGGGCTTTGTACCATAATTGGGGTTTGGACAAAAGAACGACACTTGTGGAAATTAGACTATGGGCTATTAATGGGCTTTATATTTGTTTAACTAAATGATAGTTTGTTAATGTTAATATAAAGATTTACAATTGGGCGTCCTTATAAATTACCATATACACTCGATCGGACACGATGGGCGGGGTATTTATATGTACGAATAATCGTTCATTTAACCGGACACGGGAATGGATTAATAGCCACTAGAATAATTAAAACAGGGGTGAAATTACATTCAAGGGTAATTGCTAACAAAGTAGTAAAACCTTGGTTTACACGCAGTTGATAACCTGGTGTATTCATTAAACAAAGTATTAAAACCTTGTTACAATTCGAATCCCCAATTAGTTGGAATATTTAACTTCGGGTATAAGAATAATTTGATGAGGACACTCGCACTTTATATTTATGACTGATGGACTGTTATGGACAAAAACCAGACGGACATATTAAATAATCCAGGACAAAGGACAATTAACCCATGTGCATAAAACTAAAATCAACACGTCAAACATCATGATTACGGAAGTTTAAATAAGCATAATTCTTTTATTTCATATTTAATTTCCTTTATTTTATATTTAATTGCACTTCTAATTATCGCATTTTTATTGTTATTGTATTTAATTGCACTTTTAATTATCGTACTTTTTAATTATCGCAAGTTTATTTTATCGCACTTTTATTATTTGCAATTTCATTATCGTTATTTACTTTACGCTTAAAATTAAGACTTGTATTTATTTATTATTTTACATTTGGTTTTAACTGCGACTAAAGTTTTAAAATCGACAAACCGGTCATTAAACGGTAAAAACCCCATTTATAATAATAATATTACTTATATATATATTTATATTTTTATAAAAGTAAACTAATATAGCGTTAAGCTTTGTTTAAAGATTTTCCTGTGGAACGAACCGGACTTACTAAAAACTACACTACTTTACGATTAGGTACACTGCCTATAAGTGTTGTAGCAAGGTTTAAGTATATCCATTCTATAAATAAATAAATATCTTGTGTAAAATTGTATCGTATTTAATAGTGTTTCGTTGTAAACTTCAATAGTATTTTATACCCCTTAGCTTTGACATCAAGTATTTTTGGCGCCGCTGCCGGGGAACTTCTTAAACGCCGGAAGCGCAACGCTAATATATATAAAAAAAAATTTTTTAGTTAACTTTTATTAAAATTCGTTTTTGTAAAAATACGTTTTAATTATTCAAAAATATAAAAAGAAAAACAAAAATATAAATATTTTTAGGAGTTTGTTAAATATTTAAGTTTTATAAGTTTCTTTATTTTTATTTTAGTTTATAAAAATATAAGTTTAATTTAAATATCTTTTATTTATATAAAAACAGAAAACAGAAAATAAAAAAAAAATAAATAAAGAAAAACGCGTCGAATTTAATAAGCTGTCATCTGAATTTCTGAACCCCGCGACTCGCGGGGTTTTCTTTATAAATTACCGCGACTCGCGGAGACTTTCTGACAAGCGAAAAAACCCTAATCCTGCATTTATTACGGATTATTATTAATTATTATTATTATTAAACCCTAATTATTATTATTATTATAATTAATTTTATTTTAACTTTTACTTTTTATTTAATTTATGTATTTAGTATTAATTAGTTTTATTAAATTGTAAAATTAGTAGTTTTATTAAATAAATAATATAAAAATAATATTTTTATAAAAATTGTACTTTTTACAACTTTTTGTATATTTTTATATTTTGTCCCTTTTTAATCGTTTTAGCGTAATATTTATATTTTTCGCTCATATTTAATTTTAAACTTAGTTTTTGCTATAGTTATTTTTACTCCTAGATTTTTAGGCTTTGCCGTAGAATTCCTTAAGTGCTTTTTCTTTAGACTAAGATTTAGGTACTCTAGAATTTTGCGACGCCTTTTTAAGTTTTAGTTTCTTTTTAAGTTATTTCCATTTGGGATTTAGTTTTTCCTGTAAGCTTTAATATTTTTAGACACTTTTTACTATGTATCAATTATCATTCCAATTAGTAATTTCAATTTGCGATTATAATTTTAAGTTAGTTGTAGTAATAAGGTTAGGTTAGTCAAGTATTTTTAAGTTTTTATAAGTTTCTTTTATTTTTCCGTCACCTTTTATTTTTTCAACCATTTTTCTTTTTCGACCTTTTTCGACGAACTCTTTTTCTTTCTTATTTCTCGCTATTCTAGTTTTAGGACATAGATTTTTATTCTACTTCTTATCTAAATTTCTTAAAATTACGAAAATTTATTTTGAGTGGTTAAATTGATAGACATCAAAATTTTCTGGTTCGTAGTAATAGTTGGATTTGTACGTGGACCGGGTTATTGGAGCCAAACAGTCCTCAATTATATTGAGACCAAACGAATCCTGCCCCTCTGCTGCATCTTTTGGCTATTCGAAATGTGGGCAAAATCAGAAAAGTCTATTGATTGGATAACTTATTATAATTTTTCTTACCTTTTTAAAACTAATAGGATATTCAGTGAATGCACCGAGCAAGACGTTCACCACCTTTTGTACGTTCACCACCTGTAACTAGATCAAGACATTTAGCAAATATAACCGCCGTTGATTTTTCTTTAGAATCGTCATCCAGTAGACCAAGTACTTCAGTTCAAATTTCCGATAATCCATTTTTTGAACCCGACCTCACAATTGAGAATCCGAAAAATATTCAGGAACGGTTCGTAGATCCTGAACCATTAAACTTTCCTCCGGAGCCACCAATTATTCAAACAGAGATTGTTGAGGAACGAACCATTAAATCAGAATCATCTAGTGATACCGATTCAACAAATTCAATTATGGAGAATCTGGAACCTTTAAGTATGGAAGACCGAATGAGAGCTAAACGCACTGGCCAAGGTCACGCAATTACTCATCCAGACATTAATGCGCCAGATTATGAAATCAAAGGACAAATTCTACACATGGTGACTAATCAATGCCAATTTAGTGGTGCGCCGAAGGAAGATCCAAATGAACATCTACGTACCTTTAATAGGATCTGCACACTATTTAAAATACGAGAAGTGGAGGATGAACAGATATATCTCATGTTATTTCCCCGGACTTTAAAGGGAGAAGCCAAAGATTGGTTGGAATCGTTACCTGAAGGGGCGATTGATACATGGGACGTTTTAGTTGACAAATTTCTTAAACAATTCTTTCCTGCATCTAAAGCCGTAAGACTTCAAGCAGAAATTGTTACGTTTACACAGAAGCCAAATGAAACTCTATATGAGGCGTGGACTAGATATGGAAAGTTGTTAAGAGGATGTCCGCAACATGGTTTAGACACCTGTCAAATAGTACAAATATTCTACCAAGGATGCGACATCACTACAAGGAAAGACATAGATATAGCAGCTGGTGGTTCTATTATGAAGAAAACCGAAACTGAAGCTTACAAAATTATTGATAATACTGCTTCCCACTCACATGAGTGGCACCAAGAAAAAGATATCGTTAGATCATCTAAAGCAGCTAGAGCCGATTCTAGCCATGACTTAGATTCCATTTCCGCAAAGATAGATGCTGTGGAGAGACGAATGGAAAAGATGACTAAGGATATTCACTCAATACGAATTAGTTGTGAGCAGTGTGGAGGACCACATTTGACAAAAGATTGTCTCAGTATTGAATTAACAATGGAACAAAGAGAGAATATTTCATACATAAACCAAAGGCCTGGAAATAATTATCAGAATAATTATCAACCGCCAAGACCGATTTACAATCAAAACCAGAATTATAACCGAAATATTCCATACAACAACCAACAAGGTCCTAGCAATCTACAAGTATCCAATAATACTTATAATCAGCAAAGACTTAATTTTCAAAACAAACCACCACAACAAACCGATGATAAAAAGCCGAATTTAGAAGATATGATGACGAAGCTAGTTGAAACTCAAACGCAGTTTTTCACATCTCAAAAACAAACCAATGAACAAAATGCTCAAGCATTTAGAAATCAACAAGCTTCTATTCAAAATCTAGAACAAGAAGTAAGTAACCTAGCAAGGTTAATAGGTGAAAGAAAACAGGGAAGTTTACCGAGCGATACAAATGCTAACCCCCGAAATGAAACAGCTAAAGCCATTACCACAAGAAGTGGTACAACACTTAAACCACCTGAAATACCTGTAACTTCTGATGAAGCCATTCTTACTCCACAAGAACCACAACCTGATCAAGATAAGGAAAAAGAACCGGTAGTTGAAAAGGTTAATGAAGATAACATAGTTAAGGATAAACCTTATGTTAAACCATACCAACCACCACTTCCTTACCCGAGTAAAATGAAGAAAGAGAAACTTGAAGCCGAGCAATCCAAATTTTTGGATATGTTTAAACAAATAAATGTAAATCTTCCTTTCATTGATGTGATTTCAGGAATGCCTAGATATGCTAAATTCTTGAAAAATCTAATCTCAAATAGAAAGAAAATGGAAGAACTCTCGGCTGTTACTATGAATGCTAATTGTTCAGCAGTACTGTTGAATAAGATACCAGAAAAACTATCTGATCCAGGAAGTTTCACAATTCCATGTTTTCTGGGTAGTCTTAGTTCAATAGAAGCATTGGCAGACTTAGGTGCTAGTATAAATCTAATGCCGTATTCACTATACGCTAAACTAGACCTTGGAGAATTAAAACCAACCAGAATAAGCATACAACTAGCCGATAGATCAATAAAATATCCTAGAGGGATAATGGAGAACATGCTAGTTAAAGTTGGTACTTTAGTATTTTCAGTAGATTTTGTTGTTCTGGACATGGAAGAAGATTCTCAAGTTCCTCTCATATTAGGAAGACCATTCTTAAACACGGCTAAAGCAATGATAGACGTGTTCGGTAAGAAACTGACCCTAAGTATAGAGGATGAGAGTGTTACCTTTTCAGTTGATAGAGCAATGCAACAACCACAATCTGCAGATGATACATGTTATTATATTCAAACTATAGATGCACATGCAGAATTATTAGAAGAATTTCCAGAATTACAAGGAACAGGAGAATGTTCTTTAGGAGAAGGTAATGAACCAATTGATGAAGCTGAAATGTTAGCTACACTTATAGCTAATGGATATGAACCAACAACAGAAGAAATTCAAATGCTAAAAGAAGAAGACAGATATCGATATAAATCATCGATAGAAGAACCTCCGAAATTAGAGTTAAAGCCACTTCCAAACCATTTGGAATACGCTTATTTACATGGTGAATCTGAATTACCTGTAATAATATCGTCTTCTCTTACTGAAAATGAGAAATCACAACTCATTTCTGTGTTGAAAGCTCATAAACCAGCCATTGCATGGAAGATTCATGATATTAAAGGAATAAGTCCTTCGTATTGCACACATAAAATCCTTATGGAAGAAGGTCATAAAACGTATGTGCAACGCCAACGAAGACTAAATCCTAATATGCAAGATGTAGTTAAGAAAGAGATTATTAAACTGCTAGATGCAGGTTTAATTTATCCAATCTCTGATAGTCCATGGGTAAGCCCAGTTCAATGCGTGCCTAAGAAGGGTGGCATGACTGTCATCACAAATGAGAAAAATGAGCTTATTCCTACTAGGACTGTAACAGGATGGCGTGTATGTATTGATTATAGAAAATTAAATGACGCCACCAGAAAAGATCACTTTCCCTTACCTTTCATAGATCAAATGTTGGAAAGATTAGCCGGAAATAGTTACTATTGTTTTCTAGATGGATTTTCCGGATATTTTCAAATTCCAATAGCACCCGAAGATCAAGAGAAAACCACATTTACGTGCCCTTATGGTACTTTTGCTTACAAACACATGCCATTTGGACTTTGCAACGCCCCTGCAACCTTTCAAAGGTGTATGATGGCGATTTTTCACGACATGATAGAAGAATGCATGGAAGTATTCATGGATGACTTTTCAGTCTTCGGTGATACATTTAAATCATGTCTAGTTAATCTGGAACGAATGCTAATTAGATGCGAACAATCAAATCTAGTACTTAATTGGGAGAAATGCCATTTCATGGTTAAAGAAGGCATCGTTCTTGGACATAAAATTTCAAAAGAAGGAATTGAAGTGGATAGAGCTAAAGTAGATGTAATTGCTAAACTTCCACATCCCACCAATGTTAGAGGAGTTAGGAGTTTTCTAGGGCATGCCAGTTTTTACCGACGTTTCATAAAAGATTTTTCTAAAATTGCCACCCCTATGAATAAACTCCTAGAAAAGGATGCTCCATTCATCTTTTCAGATGAGTGTATCAAATCTTTTAATATTCTTAAAGAGAAACTCACTAATGCGCCGATCATGATAACACCAAATTGGAATCTACCATTTGAACTAATGTGCGATGCAAGTGATTTTGCAATGGGAGCCGTTTTAGGACAACGGATTGAAAAACGATTTCAACCTATTTATTACGCTAGTAAGACATTACAAGGAGCACAGACGAACTATACAACTACTGAAAAAGAACTCCTTGCTATTGTCTTTGCTTTTGACAAATTTCGATCATATCTCGTTCTAGCAAAAACGGTGGTCTATACCGACCATTCTGCTCTTAGATACCTATTTTCAAAACAAGATACTAAACCAAGATTAATCCGTTGGATCTTACTCTTACAAGAGTTTGATATTGAAATCCGAGATAAAAGAGGAGCAGAAAATCTCGCCACTGATCATCTTTCTCGTCTTGAAAATCCCGAATTAGAAGTTCTGAATGAATCGGCCATACAAGACAACTTTCGTGATGAATATCTATTGAAGATAGTGTAACATCCCGCCTTTTTCCATTTATTTTTCCGTTATACTAATATAAAGTCCGTTATATGTTTATAACATCTCCCGTTGATACGCGTTTTAAATTATCTCGTTTAGGTAATTCCCGCACCCGAGCGAAAGTTGAGGGACTAAACTTGACAAGAGATCAAACCCTTGACTAGGTCAAAGGGTCAAACCCCTTTCACCCATTCATTTCATCTTCATCTCTCTCTCTTTCTCTCTAGCAAGAACACACACACTCAAAACCATATTCATTCAATCATCATCTAAATTCGATCTAGGAGGCTTACAACAAAATAAATTACATATTCGTGATCCTCTCTTCATCCTCTTCGTTTTGGTACCAACTTCATCTCATTTGGGTAACTTTCTAAAATCACTAGATTTTGTGTTCTTGATGTTTTTAACTTATAAAAGTGTTAATTAGTGTCTATGGCTCAAGTCTAACATGAATATATGATTTATATGCTCGATCTCGTTGTTTTAGTGTAACTAGCATGAACTTGAATTTTGGTGTGTTATTCTTGAATTTTGGATGATCATATGTTGTTAGATGTTAAAAGTTGATGTTTTAATTGTGTTACTAGCATCACTAGCTTCAATTTGATGTGTAGGTTGCCTTAGAAAAACTTCATGAACTTGATTATTGATTTTGGTGAATTTGGGTTAGGGTTTGATGAACTTGAAATGGACTTTTGATGCATTGAATGCCATGGATTATTATTGGTAAGTGTTTAGTTGGATTGTATGCTTGATTACCTTCGAAACGGCATATCATTCATGTAAATTGGTTGCCCGAATCATAAAATGCGTTTTTGGAACTTGAACTTTGATTATGAACGTTTAATTACGGTTTTCGGTTGTTGTAAGTGGAAGTTTGGTTGATGAATTGTGTTTAGTTGTGTTCTTTGTCAAATTACCTTTCCAACGATATAAGGTGCGAGTTCTAAATGTTAGCGGTTTGTAATTTATGCTTGAAAGAGTTTTGATTTGGGACTTGAACAATTGAAACTGACCTGGTGCCAGACCACGTGTTATGTCGCGGCGCGACACCTCTGGCCGCGGCGCGGCATATGCCGTGGTCAGATTCTGACCTACTTTGTCAAATTTAGGAAAATGTTTGGCATACTACGGACCTCCGATTCACATGAAACTTGTTCTAACATATTCATATATGATTAAAAACCTCAGAAAAATAGTTCGGAACCCGACCCGAACGTGTTGACTTTCGTTGACTTTGACCGACCAAAGTTTGACTTTTAATCAAACTTAACCAAATATTTGTGCAATCGTTCTAACATGTTTTTATACTTGTACCTTGCATGAAACATGACAATTTGCTTCACATGCTATATTAATCGAGTCGTATTGAGCCATAGGACTAATTGAACATCTTTGACCTATCGTGTTTACCGTTATTGATACAACCTATTGTTTAGGTCAAGACTAGCATTGTTCTTTGCACACGTTTACTTGTTGAAGTACTTTACTACTCGTGCACTCAAGGTGAGATCATAGTCCCACTTTTACTCTTTTTGAACTTATATTGGGATGAGAAAACATAAACGATTCTTTTGAACTAAGTGAACACAAGAACGGGAAAACAAACATTCTACATACGAGTTTAGAACAAAATCCTCAATTCGATTATCATTAGTTACACTTGCCGGGTGTAAGCGAGAACTTATGTTGTATGGATCCATATGGGTTTGACAAACCCTCATTCAAACGGTTCGCTACCGTTTACGAATGAAATATATTTTCGAGAAACAGTGTATGTTCTAGCACTAAGTGATGGGGTTCAATGGAAGGAAATGTTAAGCATTGATAATTGGGTGCTCGTGAAACAAACTTTTGGAATGTATTACTATTATTTCATTGATGCAAATCTTGTGGTTCACTTGTACTTACTTACTTAAACCTATGATTTCACCAACGTTTTCGTTGACAGATTTCTATGTTTTTCTCAGGTCTTTGAACGATACATGATACATGCTTCCGCTCATTATTTGATACTTGCATTGGATGTCGAGTATATGTGCATTTCATGGAGCGTCTTTTGACTTTACTTTAAACCGTGTCGCCTAGATTTCATTCGTATTATAACGTTGTAACTTAACTATTGGTTGAACAATTCTTGTGAACTTTGGGAACAATCTTTATTTTGAAATGAAGGCGACATATTTTGGTCAAATTTTGTCTTAAAGACTTATGACCACGTAACGGGACCTAAGTAGACGGCGCCGTCAAACATGATTTGGTCGGGTCGCTACAGATGGTATCAGAGCCAGGTTGTAGGGATTTAGAGTTCATTAGTGTCAACCCCGAGTCATAGGGTACATTGATGAGTCTAGACTACAACCGGCATATAGACTTGAAGTAGGAATTACTTGACTACTTGTGCATTTATACTCGAACGCTTCTACTCATATCTACTCTTAGTTCATCTTAATCTCACGTTGTTTAATTTGATTGACACGCCACCTTGACTTTATAGAATAATGTCGAATGCACATATGAATCAGGGTAATATAATTTCCGGGATTATATTACGGTGACTCATATGAACGTTCCGACATTATGACATAAAGAATTTAAGGCGAGTCGAGAAAAAAAAAAAAAAAAAAAAAAAAAAAAAAAAAAAAAAAACTTCTCTTTATCTTTATCCTATATCACGGTTAGTATTATTGAGAATACTAATCAAGGATATTCTTGTGTCTTGAAGGAACAATGGCTCCTCGTCGTGTACGCCGCAATGAAACTCCCGAACAAGCTCTCGAACGGATGATAGCTACCGCCGTAGATGCGGCCATGGCCGGTCACTCATCCAACAACAATAATAATAACAACCACAACAACAACAACGATGGAGCCGGAAACTCAAACGAGGGATGCTCTTATAAAGCTTTCATGGGGTGCAAACCTCACACTTTTGATGGAACCGGGGGACCGGTCGTGCTCACCCGATGGTTTGAGCAAACGGAAGCCGTCTTTAGCATAAGCGGTTGTCGGGACCAAGACAAGGTCAAATACTCCACTCACACTTTCTCCGGAATTGCTCTAACATGGTGGAACACCTATGTTCAATCGGTGGGTACCGATGAGGCTCATGCCCTCTCTTGGGCCGATCTAAAGGAAAAGATGATTGTTGAATATTTTCCGCGCGAAGAAACCCGAAAGCTTGAGGAAGAACTAAGAGCTTTGAAAGCGGTCGGAAACGATCTTAAAGCTTATAATCAACGCTTCGCCGAACTATCCTTGATGTGTCCTAATCTTGTTAACCCCGAATCTCAAAGGATTGAGCTCTACATGCTCGGTCTTCCAAAAAGCATCAAACAAGGGGTGATGTCATCCAAACCCACTACTCATCAAGCCGCTATGAACATGGCTCGCCAACTAATTGAAACGGTTGACGAAATCGTAGTTCTGGCACCTAAGGCCGAGGATAAATCGGGCGGCAACAAAAGAAAGTGGGAACCCTCCCAATCAAGCAACAACAACTTTGCCAAGAAATATTTCACTTCCGACGGCAAGAAGGGTTATGCCGGGAACCTACCTCTTTGCAACAAATGCAACAAACATCACTTTGGCGAATGTAGTAAGTTAATTTGCCACCGGTGCCAAGGAATTGGTCATAAGGCCAACGATTGTAAAAGTGCCACTCCCGTCGCTCGAAAGTGGCCCAATGCACCAAAGACGGGCACTTGTTACGAATGTGGCCAAACGGGTCATTATAGAAATGCATGCCCAAAGAAGAAAGATAACCCCAATACGCGCGGCCGAGCTTTCAACATCAACACCGAGGAAGCTCGGGATGACACTGAACTAGTCACGGGTACGTTTCTTCTCAACAATTCTTATGTCTCCTGTTTATTCGATTCGGGTGCCGATAAATGCTTTGTATCCAAGACTTTGACTCATTCTTTTAGCACTCCACCTCTTCCATTAGATACCACTTATACCATTGAAGTGGCTAACGGGAAACTATTAAGTGCTGACACATATTACCGGGGGTGTACGTTAAACATTTTGGGTAAGGAATTTGAAATTGACTTGATACCCATGGAACTAGGAACCTTTGATGTAATAATCGGTATGAATTGGTTAGTCAAAACGAAATCTCACATCCTTTGTGATCTTAACGCAATCCGAATTCCTATCGAGAATGGTGAACCTTTGATTGTTTATGGCGATAAGAGTTGCACCAGACTCAACCTCGTTTCGTGCCTTAAAGTTAGAAAACTGCTCCGTAAGGGTTGTTTTGCGATCCTTGCCCACGTTAAGAAAGTTGAGTCCGATGATAAGCATATCGATGATGTGCCAATTGTTAGTGACTATTCCGATGTATTTCCCGATGAATTGCCGGGTCTTCCGCCTCATCGACCGGTTGAATTCCAAATCGATCTTATTCCGGGAGCCGCACCCGTAGCACGTGCACCATATAGACTCGCTCCATCTGAAATGCAAGAATTGCAAAGTCAAATCCAAGAACTACTTGACCGTGGTTTTATCCAACCTAGCCATTCACCTTGGGGCGCTCCGATTTTGTTTGTTAAAAAGAAAGACGGATCTCTACGAATGTGCATTGATTATCGTGAACTAAATAAATTGACGGTTAAGAACCGATATCCTCTTCCTCGCATCGATGACCTCTTTGATCAACTACAAGGGTCTTGTGTATATTCGAAAATTGATCTCCGCTCGGGTTATCATCAATTAAGGGTTAAGGGGGAAGATGTCTCCAAAACCGCTTTCCGGACTCGTTACGGTAGTTATGAATTCCTTGTCATGCCATTTGGTCTCACTAACGCACCGGCGGTGTTCATGGATCTTATGAACCGCGTGTGCAAACCGTATCTCGATAAATTCGTTATTGTGTTCATCGATGATATATTGATCTATTCTAAAAATGAAGAAGAGCACGAACAACATCTCCGACTTGTGCTTGAACTCTTGAGACAAGAACGACTTTATGCCAAATTCTCCAAGTGTGAATTTTGGTTGAAGGAAGTTCAATTTCTTGGTCATGTTATAAGTGACCAAGGTATTAAAGTAGATCCAACGAAAATCGAAGCCATTAGCAAATGGGAGACTCCTACTACTCCTACTCACATTCGTCAATTTTTGGGTCTCGCCGGGTACTATCGTAGATTCATCGAAAATTTCTCTTTGGTTGCACGTCCTCTAACCGCATTGACTCACAAGGGAAAGAAATTCATTTGGGCGACCGAACATGAATCCGCATTCCAAATCTTGAAGACAAAGCTAACCACCGCTCCCATCTTGTCACTTCCCGAAGGCAATGATGACTTTGTTGTATATTGCGATGCCTCAAAACATGGTTTTGGGTGTGTATTGATGCAACGAACGAAAGTCATTGCTTATGCTTCTCGACAACTCAAAATTCATGAATGAAACTATACGACACATGATCTCGAACTAGGAGCCGTTGTCTTTGCACTTAAAATGTGGAGACACTATCTTTATGGAACCAAGAGTACTATCTTCACCGATCACAAAAGCCTTCAACACATTTTCGATCAAAAGCAACTAAACATGAGACAACGAAGGTGGATTGAAACCTTAAACGACTACGATTGCGAGCTTCGTTACCATCCCGGGAAGGCAAATGTAGTAGCCGATGCCTTAAGTCGAAAAGAAAGAGCGGTGCCTCTCCGTGTCCGAGCCTTAAACATCACCATTCACACCAACCTTAATAGCCAAATTCGGGTAGCCCAAGATGAGGCTCTCAAGGATGAAAACATCTCTCTCGAACACTTGAACGTCCTCACCTCTCGATTCGAAGTTAAAGAAACCGGACTCCGATATTTCGCCGGAAGAATTTGGGTGCCTAGTTATGGGGACCTACGAAGCCTTATTTTAGATGAAGCCCATAAGTCACGATACTCGATTCACCCCGGTGCCAATAAGATGTACCACGACCTTAAACAGCTATATTGGTGGCCGAACATCAAAAGGGACGTAGCTACTTATGTTTCCAAGTGTTTGACATGTTCCAAAGTCAAAGCCGAACACCAAAGACCGTCCGGACTACTTCAACAACCCGAGATCCCGCAATGGAAGTGGGAAAGGATAACGATGGATTTTATCACCAAGCTACCAAAAACGACGGGCGGTTATGATACCATTTGGGTTATTGTTGACCGTCTCACCAAATCCGCACACTTCCTTGCCATGAAAGAAACGGACAAAATGGAGAAACTTGCACAACTTTACATTAAGGAGGTCGTAGCCCGACACGGTGTACCATTATCGATTATCTCCGACCGAGATGGCCGTTTCGTTTCTAGATTTTGGCGTACATTGCAAGAAGCGTTGGGAACGCGTTTAGACATGAGCACCGCATATCATCCTCAAACCGATGGACAAAGCGAACGTACAATTCAAACCTTAGAAGACATGTTACGAGCTTGCGTGGTTGATTTCGGAAAAGCTTGGGACAAGCACTTACCTCTCGCCGAGTTCTCTTACAACAATAGTTATCACGCGAGTATTAAAGCCGCACCTTTTGAAGCGCTATATGGCCGCAAATGTCGTTCACCTCTTTGTTGGGCCGAGGTAGGCGACGTGCAAATCACCGGACCCGAACTCATTCACGAAACCACCGAGAAAATCGTTCAAATCCGAGATAGGCTTAGGACGGCCCGAAGTCGTCAAAAGAGCTATACCGACAAACGACGCAACGATCTTGAATTTCAAGTCGGTGACCGAGTAATGTTAAAAGTCGCACCTTGGAAGGGTGTAATCCGTTTTGGGAAACGCGGGAAGCTAAATCCGCGGTATATTGGTCCTTTCGAAATCTTGGAGCGTATTGGAACCGTTGCTTATCGTTTAAATCTTCCGCCTCAATTGAACTCCGTTCATCCTACCTTCCATGTATCTAACTTGAAAAAGTGTCTTGCTGAACCCGATATCGTCATCCCTCTCGAAGAACTTACCATTGATGACAAACTTCATTTTGTGGAGGAACCGGTTGAAATTGTGGACACCTCCGTCAAGACATTGAAACAAAGCCGAATCCCGATTGTTAAAGTTCGTTGGAATGCCAAAAGAGGACCCGAGTTTACTTGGGAAAGACAAGATCAAATGCGAAGGAAGTATCCTCATCTATTCGTGAATTCGGAAACGCGAGATCTCGAGGAAGAAACAACGACTACTACGCCTACTTAAATTTCGGGACGAAATTTCTTTTAAGGAGTAGGTAATGTAACATCCCGCCTTTTTCCATTTATTTTTCCGTTATACTAATATAAAGTCCGTTATATGTTTATAACATCTCCCGTTGATACGCGTTTTAAATTATCTCGTTTAGGTAATTCCCGCACCCGAGCGAAAGTTGAGGGACTAAACTTGACAAGGGATCAAACCCTTGACTAGGTCAAAGGGTCAAACCCCTTTCACCCATTCATTTCATCTTCATCTCTCTCTCTTTCTCTCTAGCAAGAACACACACACTCAAAACCATATTCATTCAATCATCATCTAAATTCGATCTAGGAGGCTTACAACAAAATAAATTACATATTCGTGATCCTCTCTTCATCCTCTTCGTTTTGGTACCAACTTCATCTCATTTGGGTAACTTTCTAAAATCACTAGATTTTGTGTTCTTGATGTTTTTAACTTATAAAAGTGTTAATTAGTGTCTATGGCTCAAGTCTAACATGAATATATGATTTATATGCTCGATCTCGTTGTTTTAGTGTAACTAGCATGAACTTGAATTTTGGTGTGTTATTCTTGAATTTTGGATGATCATATGTTGTTAGATGTTAAAAGTTGATGTTTTAATTGTGTTACTAGCATCACTAGCTTCAATTTGATGTGTAGGTTGCCTTAGAAAAACTTCATGAACTTGATTATTGATTTTGGTGAATTTGGGTTAGGGTTTGATGAACTTGAAATGGACTTTTGATGCATTGAATGCCATGGATTATTATTGGTAAGTGTTTAGTTGGATTGTATGCTTGATTACCTTCGAAACGGCATATCATTCATGTAAATTGGTTGCCCGAATCATAAAATGCGTTTTTGGAACTTGAACTTTGATTATGAACGTTTAATTACGGTTTTCGGTTGTTGTAAGTGGAAGTTTGGTTGATGAATTGTGTTTAGTTGTGTTCTTTGTCAAATTACCTTTCCAACGATATAAGGTGCGAGTTCTAAATGTTAGCGGTTTGTAATTTATGCTTGAAAGAGTTTTGATTTGGGACTTGAACAATTGAAACTGACCTGGTGCCAGACCACGTGTTATGTCGCGGCGCGACACCTCTGGCCGCGGCGCGGCATATGCCGTGGTCAGATTCTGACCTACTTTGTCAAATTTAGGAAAATGTTTGGCATACTACGGACCTCCGATTCACATGAAACTTGTTCTAACATGTTCATATATGATTAAAAACCTCAGAAAAATAGTTCGGAACCCGACCCGAACGTGTTGACTTTCGTTGACTTTGACCGACCAAAGTTTGACTTTTAATCAAACTTAACCAAATATTTGTGCAATCGTTCTAACATGTTTTTATACTTGTACCTTGCATGAAACATGACAATT
Organism: Rutidosis leptorrhynchoides; assembly: GCF_046630445.1. Taxonomy (NCBI): domain Eukaryota; kingdom Viridiplantae; phylum Streptophyta; class Magnoliopsida; order Asterales; family Asteraceae; genus Rutidosis; species Rutidosis leptorrhynchoides. The sequence goes on along the minus strand of NC_092338.1, from coordinate 98,822,634 downwards.
TGCTTCACATGCTATATTAATCGAGTCGTATTGAGCCATAGGACTAATTGAACATCTTTGACCTATCGTGTTTACCGTTATTGATACAACCTATTGTTTAGGTCAAGACTAGCATTGTTCTTTGCACACGTTTACTTGTTGAAGTACTTTACTACTCGTGCACTCAAGGTGAGATCATAGTCCCACTTTTACTCTTTTTGAACTTATATTGGGATGAGAAAACATAAACGATTCTTTTGAACTAAGTGAACACAAGAACGGGAAAACAAACATTCTACATACGAGTTTAGAACAAAATCCTCAATTCTATTATCATTAGTTACACTTGCCGGGTGTAAGCGAGAACTTATGTTGTATGGATCCATATGGGTTTGACAAACCCTCATTCAAACGGTTCGCTACCGTTTACGAATGAAATATATTTTCGAGAAACAGTGTATGTTCTAGCACTAAGTGATGGGGTTCAATGGAAGGAAATGTTAAGCATTGATAATTGGGTGCTCGTGAAACAAACTTTTGGAATGTATTACTATTATTTCATTGATGCAAATCTTGTGGTTCACTTGTACTTACTTACTTAAACCTATGATTTCACCAACGTTTTCGTTGACAGATTTCTATGTTTTTCTCAGGTCTTTGAACGATACATGATACATGCTTCCGCTCATTATTTGATACTTGCATTGGATGTCGAGTATATGTGCATTTCATGGAGCGTCTTTTGACTTTACTTTAAACCGTGTCGCCTAGATTTCATTCGTATTATAACGTTGTAACTTAACTATTGGTTGAACAATTCTTGTGAACTTTGGGAACAATCTTTATTTTGAAATGAAGGCGACATATTTTGGTCAAATTTTGTCTTAAAGACTTATGACCACGTAACGGGACCTAAGTAGACGGCGCCGTCAAACATGATTTGGTCGGGTCGCTACAGATAGATTATAATGAAATCCCATGGTTTGCAGACTATGCAAACTACTTAGTTTGTGGATTCCTTGAAAAAGGATTATCGTACCAAAGACGAAAGAAATTCTTCAGTGATATAAAACACTATTTCTGGGAAGATCCACACCTGTTTAAAAGTTGTCCCGATGGAATAATACGCCGATGTGTATTTGGAGATGAAGCTAGTAAAATTTTAAACCATTGTCACACAGGACCAACAGGAGGGCATTATGGGCCTCAACTAACAGCAAGAAAAGTTTATGATGCTGGATTCTATTGGCCTACAATTTACAAAGACGCACACCTTCTTTGCAAATCCTGTGATGCATGTCAAAGGGCCGGAAAAATAAGTCAACGTGATGAAATGCCACAAAATGTCATCCAAGTATGTGAAGTATTTGACATTTGGGGTATTGACTTTATGGGTCCATTTCCAAAATCTCATAATAATCTATATATACTCGTAGCCATTGATTATGTATCTAAATGGGCGGAAGCACAAGCTCTCCCAACTAACGATGCACGAGTTGTAGTCAACTTTTTAAAACGTCTTTTTGCAAGGTTTGGAACACCGAAAGCTTTAATAAGTGATCGGGGTACTCATTTCTGTAATAATCAACTTGAGAAAGTTCTTAAAAGATATGGAGTAACTCATAAAATCTCCACCGCATATCATCCACAAACAAGTGGACAAGTTGAAAATACCAACCGAGCTTTAAAACGTATTCTAGAGAAAACCGTAGGATCAAATCCGAAGGAATGGTCCATTAAATTGGAGGATGCACTCTGGGCTTTTAGAACAGCCTACAAAACTCCAATTGGAACCACACCTTTTAGACTTGTTTATGGAAAAGCATGTCATCTTCCAGTAGAAATTGAACACAAAGCATTTTGGGCTTTGAAGACATGTAATCTTGATTTACATGAAGCCGGACGTCTACGATTAAGTCAACTAAACGAATTAGAAGAATTAAGACATGAAGCATACGAAAATTCGTTAATCTATAAAGAAAGAACGAAGAAATGGCATGATAAAAGAATCAGAAGTTCAAAAGAATTTAAAGAAGGAGACAGAGTTCTTCTTTTCAATTCACGATTCAAGCTATTTCCTGGAAAATTGAAATCAAGATGGTCTGGACCATTCATAGTCAAAAGAGTTTTCCCATACGGAACGATAGAATTGATAAATTCAAATGGGATTGAATTTAAAGTTAATGGTCACAGAGTTAAACATTACATACATGGTCCGATGGAAGTCGACAACGAAGTTAATCACAATTTCGACAACACAGCTAACTAAGTGTGGGGAGAATTAAGTCTTTAAAGGATAATATGTATTTCTGTTAGAGTTAGATTGTCTGTTTTCGTGTAAATCTCGAAAATGGAACCCGAATGGTCTTTCCCTAGCAGACCCTAAAGAACTAGTCTTCTCCCCCCATTCTGAATTTTTATTTTTTTTAGGTTTTTACAAAATGAAGACTGCCTGTGAGCTAAACCATGGTCTAATGCTACACGCTTTGATCACTAAACGTAATAATGACATACTACCGAGTGAATTAGTATCAGTAATCAGAGAAAGAATGGACGGAGTTAGAAAAGAATCCAGATGCGAAGATAATAAGTTACAATTTGGTAAAGGAAAATCAAAATCCGCAGCGAAAAGAAGAGCACGACACCTAGAAAGATGTCACAAATGCGGAAAATGGTCACATGGAGGTAAATGTTTAAATAATCAAACCTATTCAAATACCGAATTTGTTACTTTATGCAGAGACGGACCATTCATATGTTTAGAAGAAAAGACACTGAATGCTCGAGGTTACGCCTATGTAGCCATGGAAAACCAATTAAACCGACTATCTTATGAATGGGATAGATCATATAACTAAGAAATCTATTTCACAGGTATGTTTGTACAGTTTTTATTTTTATTTTTATTTTTAACCTTTTGATAATAAACGCTAATTTGTTCGCTAAAAAGTATTAAATTGGTATTGAATAAAATTAGGTTTGGCGACCGAAATTATTGATATCATTCAAAAATTTATTACATCACTGCGAAATTTAACGTTTATTCTTAAGGTATAAATATCTTTAATCAATCAACCCAAAATATTTCAAAAATTCGTCATGAGTTAAATTAGGTCTTGGAACCGAAATTACTTTACCGAAAAGAGGGGCGCATATTTTTGATAATATTTGATTGATTAAAGTGGGATAAAAAGCCAAAAAGATTTTAAATTTTATTTTTACCATGTTTTTAAAATTAATATTTAAATCTTAAATTAATATTGTAAACTTTGTAAAAATAATATATTTAAAATTATAAATATTTGAAAAATTAATATAAGTTTGGTATGAATTTATAATATGAATTTTTAAATTAAGATTGGTGTGAACTTTTAATTTTTAAAATATGAATTTTTAATTTTATGCATTTCAAATTTTAAGTTTGGTGTGAATTTTTAATATTAATTTTGAATTTCATATTTAAGTTGTGTGAAAAAAAAAAAAATAAAAATTTACTTTATCTCATTAAGTTAAGAATATGATTTTTAAAATTCGTCGTAAGTTGAAGACTAGGTCTTTGAACCGAAATTGCTTTACCCGAGGGAGGGACGAGAACTTTTATTATCATTATTTTTAATCTTATTGAATTAAAGTATGCCAAAAACATTGAAAAAACCCAAAAATCTTAGCTTTTAAAACAATCGCTACAAAAAGACAAATTTTAAAATTTTGTCGAAGGACGGACTAGGACATCGATCCGAAACGACCTCGTCCTAAATAACAAGGGAAACAAAATTTTAAAATTAATTACTTAATTGTTTTAATAAGTTAAAGATTATAAATATATATATATATATATATATATATATATACACCAAACTCCGCGACTCGCGGAGTTTGGAGGGTTAATCCCCGCGACTCGCAGGAGGACCGGATTACAGAAAAAAAAATAAGAGCTGAACCAGCTCATTCCACACAAAACCCACAGAAAAACTGCGAACATACTGCCGAAAAAACACCTTAAAACACCCCCAAAATCACAATTTTTAACCGTTAATCATCAAATCTTTTGCTAAAATCATGTTGAGAAGGATGCTATCTAAGAATTACTCAAGAAAAACGGTAAATTTCTACACCTAAACACCATTTAATCCGAAATTTGGTGTGCTTGAGCAATTTTTTCCCCAATTTGATTTTGATGCTTTTTAGTGTAATTAGGCTTAAATTGTTTATGTATTATGCTTGTATAACCTAGATTGATGCTGTTTAACATGATTAGAAGCCTTAAACTTCAAATTTTGAGTAATCTAGGGTTTGTGTTCTTGAGCAAATTTGGGGCTTTTTGATATAAACAGGTTATGGCCGATTTTTGTCATGAATTGTTGCTAAATTGAGTAGTGTAACATGTCTAGGTAGTTAAATGATCCAAACTTTGAGCCTAAACATAATTTTGAGAATTAAAGTGGACTTTTTCAAGTCTAAAATTCATGAACTTGATTTTTGAAAGATAATGCCATTTGAGACTTGTTTAATTGCTAGTAATGATTATTTTGACATGTTATGAACTTGGCAAACATTTTCGTATATGCTTATTTGAAAAAGTGTAGATTTGATAAAAATGTGAAAATGAGCTTAAGTTTGATATAAATTGATAATGTCATTGTAATTATTTTGATTGATGATTTTGCTGACACTAATGCATATTTGGATGCACAAAAATTGTGTTTGATGTGTTTTGCAGAATGAAAGGGGTGAATCTTCATCCCAAGCCCGCAATGCTCCTGCTGAGAATTTGGAACAACAGGAGGTGGATAACTACTACAAGCAGGATATACCTCATCCAGTCATGACCTTTTCTGATATGCACTTGGAAGAGTTGCACCCGAACCTGAGATTTGACAGACTTTGGATAGATTATCCAAAATATCAAAGGGGTTTGCATACTCTTCATTCTAAGGTTGTTGAGGTACCGAGGGTCATAGAATGGGGACCCTTAGAAGCTGTAGAATTGGCCGGGCCAATTAGGGAATTACTTGTACAGAGGTATGGTAATTCTTCTTTTAATGACTGGGTACGTTTATTCACCATGCGTAGACCTGTATATAAAGTATGGTGTGAAGAATTGTTATGTAGTATAGAGTTGAATGATCGGGTAGCTAGTTTAACCGATCGTTCTTTTATTAGATTTTTGTTAGGCGGTTCGATGTGCCACATGTCTTTACTGGACATGGCTCAGGCTTTACGTATATATACACCTGAGGAGTTAGCGTCTGCCGATTGTAGAGGATTGATACTAAACGGTAGAAAGATAGATGAAAATTTTGATACACACGGTGTGTGGAGTCAAATGACAAGCCATCACCGTTTTAAAGGGGGAAATTACTCTTATTTGGATATAGATAGAGCTGAATTAAGAGTGATACATAGGTTTTTAGCTAATTCGATTACACAAAGGGGTAAGAACAAGGAAAAAGTAAATGAACAGGATTTGTTTTACCATATGTGTATTCGAGACCCACAAAGCGCTGTAAGTATACCATATTGTGTGGGTTATTATTTATCAGCTATGGTTCGGGGGATGCGACCGCATAGCATAATAGGAGGTGGTATTTTTATTACTTTGATTGGTGAATATCTCGGTGTGGATATAAGTCGGGGGGATTATTAGTAGAAGAACCAGAACCCCGCGATACTATAGGTTTAAATGTATACCATAGTGCGAAAGTTTTGAAGAGGCGAAATAACGCCGCAGTACGATACCATGGTAGACATCCACAGGTGGAGAGAAACCAACAGCAAGGTAATATAGGAGGGGGGAATGAGATGCAAGAAATGCATAGGTTTATAGCTTCTCAGGAATACGAAAATGCTAGACAGAGAGCATTTGAAGATTGGCAAGTTCATCAGAACCAAATCATAGCTCATTGCCAACATATAGGTAGAAACTATATTCCTACACCGAAACCCATCTTCCCTCCTTGGTCTATAGAGATGCAGCCACCATATCCTACGTATGACCCTGCCGAAGCATTCTATAGAACCTATGGTTATGCCTGGAACCCCTATTGGTACCAATATCATCCTTAGTTTACTTATTATTTTTTTTATTTATTTTGTAATTTGTAATTATTGATACGTTTAATACTTTTGTTAATATTGTAATCATTTTTATAATTATCTAACTTTTATTCTTAGATTTTAATAATTTTTGAATGTGGGGTAATATACCAAACATCAAAAATATGTATATATGTTTGCAGTTTATCTTATGTACACAACAGGGTAAAACAACGCATTTTCAAAGACTGGCATTAAGTTCAGCAAAAGCAACTAATTTTGACGACAAGATGCAAAATATATGTAAAATAACAACAAGACGGAATGAACAAATGATGTGCACCATTTATCATTCAGCAAACAAACGCCAATATATTTGGAAACTTTGGTAAAATTTAATCATTTTCACACAAATCACCCTCAATAATTTAAATTGTTACTGATTTCTTGCAAATGAGGGCATTGCAAGATCTTAAGTATGGGAAGGGGTTAAATTCTTTCGGATTTTAAAATTTTTTACTTTATACACTTGGTTACCATTAAAAATACTAGTAAAGCAGTAGTTGTATTAGAATCTAGTGCTCTCTGATAATAAAGAACAGCCCTAGTCTTATATACTGACTACCCAATTCTAGTAAAATTTTTCAAAATTTTCAATTAAATGAACTAAAAATCATGTTTATACATATTTATGAACGATAAAACTAGGTTTTAACACCGAAATTATTGTTACCTCGGAAAGGACATAAATTGAGAAACAAACTAAAATGTTAAAATTCATTTAAAATGGAATAGAGGACGATAAAAAGGAAAATAAAAGCCAAGTGTGGGAAAATTTACCAAGTTATCTTAAACATATGTCACATATATCTGTAACAAATAACTGAAAATACTTTTGCTTTGGGCTAAACTAAACTGTTTTACCCGATAAAAGAAAAGAAGAGATGGATCTACACGATGAATCAATTCCATCATTAAAAGGAAGTAAAGTCTTCCAAAAAAGACACGCGCTTCTTGATTTAGGTCAAGAAGTTGTCGTCCAGACCAGCTGTAGGTTGACGAAAAATCTAGAAAAGTCATCACTAAAATCAGCAGGAAATCCACGGACCTCAGCATTAAACAGGGTCGCCAAGTGGTCAGATTTATCCTAACCATGAGAAGGATTTATCTCGTAAAATGGGGGGGCACCATGCAAATTAGCTGGATAAGACTAATAAATCAGATCCCCAGAAAGGATAATCTCCTTAAAGATTAAAAATCAGCTTTTAAGCCTGATATTACTCAATCCTAGAGATTGACCTTAAAGATTGAGAATTCAAACTCATGGAATTCAATGATATCTAAACTCGAGCTTGAACGAGAAAATATTTTGATCAAAATTATAAACCGATTTGTTTTCTGAAAACCCTATTTTCAATGCGTTCATTACCATTGAACGTAAAATCCTAGGAATTCACCTGGAATTCATTAGGTCACCTGAACTAAATCGGGTGTCAACCGTAAGAACGGTGGTTGCATAGTGGTCAAAGACAGGACCTTGTGCCATACCGAAAAATTATAAGGGTGAGCTTTACTATTGCTCCTACCAAGGATAGTAATTGTGTCCGACACGTTATAGACCATAATTAAAAGCATGTCAGGGGACATTGCCTTAACAGTTGCTTGTTCAACGCTTTCCTTTCAACCGGACGGTAGTTTACCGAAAGGTAATATACGGGACAAGTAAACTGGACGTGTTGCTTTCCAAATACAAGGTCAAGTGGGTGACACAAAACCGCAAGTTTTGAGCTAAAATTTTCAAATCTGAAACCCACCAAACCCACAAAAATATTTTGCAAACACCGGTAAAGGGTTATCCCGGAAAACTTATCTAGGGTAAAAACTAGATTTAATTTTCAAAAGATCAAATGTTTTCATAAAGATCCAATTTCCTTAATGGATCTAAATTTTTATAGTCATGTGGGACTGTAAACCATATCGTTACTACCATTGTTTATACCGCCGTATAGAAAATCACTGATGTACAAAGTGTGAAGAATAAAGAAGTGATTCTAGTATTTCAAGACGATATTGCTTGAGGACAAGCAACGCTCAAGTGTGGGAATATTTGATAATGCTAAAAACGAACATATATTTCATAGCATTATTCCTCAAGAAAGACAAGCTTTTAGTTGCAATTGTTCTATTTACAAGTGATATTCGTTTAAATAATAAAAGGTGAAGACAAAAGACAGATTCGACGAATTGAAGATGCAAACGACCAAAAAGCTCAAAAGTACAAAAGACAATCAAAAAGGTTCCAATTATTGATAAGAAACGTCTCGAAATTACAAGAGTACAAGATTCAAAACGCAAAGTACAAGATATTAAATTGTACGCAAGGACGTTCGAAAATTCGGAACCGGGACCAGAGTCAACTCTTAACGCTCGACGCAACGGACTAAAAATTACAAGTTAACTATGTATATAAATATAATATAATATATAATTAATTATATTAATTATATATATATTATATTTATAAATAAAAACCGTCGGCAGAGAAAGACTCCAAGGGACTGAGCTGTAATTTCATTCTCCGCGACTCGCGGAGTTTGAAGGCAAAAATGCCGCGAGTCGCGGAGCCCCAAAATGAAAAACTTCCTATAAAGCCAACCGAATTCTGATCGCAAATCATAATCTTTTTTCTCCTCATTCATACGATATATATATATATTTATAATTTATATTTTAATTTTAATTATAATTCTAATAATAAGGGTATGTTAGCGAATGTTGTAAGGGTGTAAGTCAAAATTCTGTCCGTGTAACGCTACGCTATTTTTAATCATTGTAAGTAATGTTCAACCTTTTTACATTAATGTCTCGTAGCTAAGTTATTATTATGCTTATTTAAAACGAAGTAATCATGATGTTGGGCTAATTACTAAAATTGGGTAATTGGGCTTTGTACCATAATTGGGGTTTGGACAAAAGAACGACACTTGTGGAAATTAGACTATGGGCTATTAATGGGCTTTATATTTGTTTAACTAAATGATAGTTTGTTAATGTTAATATAAATATTTACAATTGGGCGTCCTTATAAATTACCATATACACTCGATCGGACACGATGGGCGGGGTATTTATATGTACGAATAATCGTTCATTTAACCGGACACGGGAATGGATTAATAGCCACTAGAATAATTAAAACAGGGGTGAAATTACATTCAAGGGTAATTGGTGTAATTGCTAACAAAGTAGTAAAACCTTGGTTTACACGCAGTTGATAACCTGGTGTATTCATTAAACAAAGTATTAAAACCTTGTTACAATTCGAATCCCCAATTAGTTGGAATATTTAACTTCGGGTATAAGAATAATTTGATGAGGACACTCGCACTTTATATTTATGACTGATGGACTGTTATGGACAAAAACCAGACGGACATATTAAATAATCCAGGACAAAGGACAATTATGAAATGTCCCGTTCTTATTGATTAAAAACGTTCCATATTAATTGATTTCGTTGCGAGGTTTTGACCTCTATATGAGACGTTTTTCAAAGACTGCATTCATTTTTAAAACAAACCATAACCTTTATTTCATAAATAAAGGTTTAAAAAGCTTTACGTAGATTATCAAATAATGATAATCTAAAATATCCTGTTTACACACGACCATTACATAATGGTTTACAATACAAATATGTTACATCGAAATCAGTTTCTTGAATGCAGTTTTTACACAATATCATACAAACATGGACTCCAAATCTTGTCCTTATTTTAGTATGCAACAGCGGAAGCTCTTAATATTCACCTGAGAATAAACATGCTTTAAACGTCAACAAAAAATGTTGGTGAGTTATAGGTTTAACCTATATATATCAAATCGTAACAATAGACCACAAGATTTCATATTTCAATACACATCCCATACATAGAGATAAAAATCATTCATATGGTGAACACCTGGTAACCGACAATAACAAGATGCATATATAAGAATATCCCCATCATTCCGGGACACCCTTCGGATATGATATAAATTTCGAAGTACTAAAGCATCCGGTACTTTGGATGGGGTTTGTTAGGCCCAATAGATCTATCTTTAGGATTCGCGTCAATTAGGGTGTCTGTTCCCTAATTCTTAGATTACCAGACTTAATAAAAAGGGGCATATTCGATTTCGATAATTCAACCATAGAATGTAGTTTCACGTACTTGTGTCTATTTTGTAAATCATTTATAAAACCTGCATGTATTCTCATCCCAAAAATATTAGATTTTAAAAGTGGGACTATAACTCACTTTCACAGATTTTTACTTCGTCGGGAAGTAAGACTTGGCCACTGGTTGATTCACGAACCTATAACAATATATACATATATATCAAAGTATGTTCAAAAATATATTTACAACACTTTTAATATATTTTGATGTTTTAAGTTTATTAAGTCAGCTGTCCTCGTTAGTAACCTACAACTAGTTGTCCACAGTTAGATGTACAGAAATAAATCGATAAATATTATCTTGAACCAATCCACGACCCAGTGTATACGTATCTCAGTATTGATCACAACTCAAACTATATATATTTTGGAATCAACCTCAACCCTGTATAGCTAACTCCAACATTCACATATAGAGTGTCTATGGTTGTTCCGAAATATATATAGATGTGTCGACATGATAGGTCGAAACATTGTATACGTGTCTATGGTATCTCAAGATTACATAATATACAATACAAGTTGATTAAGTTATGGTTGGAATAGATTTGTTACCAATTTTCACGTAGCTAAAATGAGAAAAATTATCCAATCTTGTTTTACCCATAACTTCTTCATTTTAAATCCGTTTTGAGTGAATCAAATTGCTATGGTTTCATATTGAACTCTATTTTATGAATCTAAACAGAAAAGTATAGGTTTATAGTCGGAAAAATAAGTTACAAGTCGTTTTTGTAAAGGTAGTCATTTCAGTCGAAAGAACGACGTCTAGATGACCATTTTAGAAAACATACTTCCACTTTGAGTTTAACCATAATTTTTGGATATAGTTTCATGTTCATAATAAAAATCATTTTCTCAGAATAACAACTTTTAAATCAAAGTTTATCATAGTTTTTAATTAACTAACCCAAAACAGCCCGCGGTGTTACTACGACGGCGTAAATCCGGTTTTACGGTGTTTTTCGTGTTTCCAGGTTTTAAATCATTAAGTTAGCATATCATATAGATATAGAACATGTGTTTAGTTGATTTTAAAAGTCAAGTTAGAAGGATTAACTTTTGTTTGCGAACAAGTTTAGAATTAACTAAACTATGTTCTAGTGATTACAAGTTTAAACCTTCGAATAAGATAGCTTTATATGTATGAATCGAATGATGTTATGAACATCATTACTACCTTAAGTTCCTTGGGTAAACCTACTGGAAAAGAGAAAAATGGATCTAGCTTCAATGGATCCTTGGATGGCTCGAAGTTCTTGAAGCAGAATCATGACACGAAAACAAGTTCAAGTAAGATCATCACTTGAAATAAGATTGTTATAGTTATAGAAATTGAACCAAAGTTTGAATATGATTATTACCTTGTATTAGAATGATAACCTACTGTAAGAAACAAAGATTTCTTGAGGTTGGATGATCACCTTACAAGATTGGAAGTGAGCTAGCAAACTTGAAAGTATTCTTGATTTTATGAAACTAGAACTTTTGGAATTTATGAAGAACACTTAGAACTTGAAGATAGAACTTGAGAGAGATCAATTAGATGAATAAAATTGAAGAATGAAAGTGTTTGTAGGTGTTTTTGGTCGTTGGTGTATGGATTAGATATAAAGGATATGTAATTTTGTTTTCATGTAAATAAGTCATGAATGATTACTCATATTTTTGTAATTTTATGAGATATTTCATGCTAGTTGCCAAATGATGGTTCCCACATGTGTTAGGTGACTCACATGGGCTGCTAAGAGCTGATCATTGGAGTGTATATACCAATAGTACATACATCTAAAAGCTGTGTATTGTACGAGTACGAATACGGGTGCATACGAGTAGAATTGTTGATGAAACTGAATGAGGATGTAATTGTAAGCATTTTTGTTAAGTAGAAGTATTTTGATAAGTGTATTGAAGTCTTTCAAAAGTGTATAAATACATATTAAAACACTACATGTATATACATTTTAACTGAGTCGTTAAGTCATCGTTAGTCGTTACATGTAAGTGTTGTTTTGAAACCTTTAGGTTAACGATCTTGTTAAATGTTGTTAACCCAATGTTTATAATATCAAATGAGATTTTAAATTATTATATTATCATGATATTATCATGTATGAATATCTCTTAATATGATATATATACATTAAATGTCTCTACAACGATAATCGTTACATATATGTCTCGTTTAAAAATCATTAAGTTAGTAGTCTTGTTTTTACATATGTAGTTCATTGTTAATATACTTAATGATATGTTTACTTATCATAGTATCATGTTAACTATATATATATCCATATATATGTCATCATATAGTTTTTACAAGTTTTAACGTTCGTGAATCACCGGTCAACTTGGGTGGTCAATTGTCTATATGAAACATATTTCAATTAATCAAGTCTTAACAAGTTTGATTGCTTAACATGTTGGAAACATTTAATCATGTAAATATCAATCTCAATTAATATATATAAACATGGAAAAGTTCGGGTCACTACAGTACCTACCCGTTAAATAAATTTCGTCCCGAAATTTTAAGCTGTTGAAGGTGTTGACGAATCTTCTGGAAATAGATGCGGGTATTTCTTCTTCATCTGATCTTCACGCTCCCAGGTGAACTCGGGTCCTCTACGAGCATTCCATCGAACCTTAACAATTGGTATCTTGTTTTGCTTAAGTCTTTTAACCTCACGATCCATTATTTCGACGGGTTCTTCGATGAATTGAAGTTTTTCGTTGATTTGGATTTCATCTAACGGAATAGTGAGATCTTCTTTAGCAAAACATTTCTTTAAATTCGAGACGTGGAAAGTGTTATGTACAGCCGCGAGTTGTTGAGGTAACTCTAGTCGGTAAGCTACTGGTCCGACACGATCAATAATCTTGAATGGTCCAATATACCTTGGATTTAATTTCCCTCGTTTACCAAATCGAACAATGCCTTTCCAAGGTGCAACTTTAAGCATGACCATCTCTCCAATTTCAAATTCTATATCTTTTCTTTTAATGTCAGCGTAGCTCTTTTGTCGACTTTGGGCGGTTTTCAACCGTTGTTGAATTTGGATGATCTTCTCGGTAGTTTCTTGTATAATCTCCGGACCCGTAATCTGTCTATCCCCCACTTCACTCCAACAAATCGGAGACCTGCACTTTCTACCATAAAGTGCTTCAAACGGCACCATCTCAATGCTTGAATGGTAGCTGTTGTTGTAGGAAAATTCTGCTAACGGTAGATGTCGATCCCAACTGTTTCCGAAATCAATAACACATGCTCGTAGCATGTCTTCAAGCGTTTGTATCGTCCTTTCGCTCTGCCCATCAGTTTGTGGATGATAGGCAGTACTCATGTCTAGACGAGTTCCTAATGCTTGCTGTAATGTCTGCCAAAATCTTGAAATAAATCTGCCATCCCTATCAGAGATAATAGAGATTGGTATTCCATGTCTGGAGATGACTTCCTTCAAATACAGTCGTGCTAACTTCTCCATCTTGTCATCTTCTCTTATTGGTAGGAAGTGTGCTGATTTGGTGAGACGATCAACTATTACCCAAATAGTATCAAAACCACTTGCAGTCCTTGGCAATTTAGTGATGAAATCCATGGTAATGTTTTCCCATTTCCATTCCGGGATTTCGGGTTGTTGAAGTAGACCTGATGGTTTCTGATGCTCAGCTTTGACCTTAGAACACGTCAAACATTCTCCTACGTATTTAGCAACATTGGCTTTCATACCCGGCCACCAAAAATATTTCTTGAGGTCCTTGTACATCTTCCCTGTTCCAGGATGTATTGAGTATCTGGTTTTATGAGCTTCTCTAAGTACCATTTCTCTCATATCTCCAAATTTTGGTACCCAAATCCTTTCAGCCCTATACCGGGTTCCGTCTTCCCGAATATTAAGATGCTTCTCCGATCCTTTGGGTATTTCATCCTTTAAATTTCCCTCTTTTAAAACTCCTTGTTGCGCCTCCTTTATTTGAGTAGTAATGTTATTATGAATCATTATATTCATAGATTTTACTCGAATGGGTTCTCTGTCCTTCCTGCTCAAGGCATCGGCTACCACATTTGCCTTCCCCGGGTGGTAACGAATCTCAAAGTCGTAATCATTCAATAATTCAATCCACCTACGCTGCCTCATATTCAGTTGTTTCTGATTAAATATGTGTTGAAGACTTTTGTGGTCGGTATATATAATACTTTTGACCCCATATAAGTAGTGCCTCCAAGTCTTTAATGCAAAAACAACCGCGCCTAATTCCAAATCATGCGTCGTATAATTTTGTTCGTGAATCTTCAATTGTCTAGACGCATAAGCAATCACCTTCGTTCGTTGCATTAATACACAACCGAGACCTTGCTTTGATGCATCACAATAAATCACAAAATCATCATTCCCTTCAGGCAATGACAATATAGGTGCCGTAGTTAGCTTTTTCTTCAATAACTGAAACGCTTTCTCTTGTTAATCATTCCATTCAAATTTCTTCCCTTTATGCGTTAATGCAGTCAAGGGTTTTGCTATTCTGGAAAAGTCTTGGATGAACCTTCTGTAGTAACCAGCTAGTCCTAAAAACTGGCGTATGTGTTTCGGAGTTTTCGGGGTTTCCCACTTTTCAACAGTTTCTATCTTTGCCGGATCCACCTTAATACCTTCTTTGTTCACTATGTGACCGAGGAATTGAACTTCTTCCAACCAAAATGCACACTTTGAAAACTTAGCGTACAATTCTTCCTTCCTCAATACTTCTAACACCTTTCTCAAATGTTCACCGTGTTCTTGGTCATTCTTTGAGTAAATAAGTATGTCATCAATGAAAACAATGACAAACTTGTCAAGGTATGGTCCACACACTCGGTTCATAAGGTCCATGAACACAGCTGGTGCATTAGTTAAACCAAACGGCATGACCATAAACTCGTAATTACCGTAACGTGTTCTGAAAGCAGTCTTTGGAATATCATCTTCTTTCACCCGCATTTGATGATACCCGGAACGTAAGTCAATCTTTGAATAAACAGACGAGCCTTGTAGTTGATCAAATAAGTCGTCGATTCTCGGTAGTGGGTAGCGGTTCTTGATGGTAAGTTTGTTCAACTCTCGGTAGTCGATACACAACCTGAATGTACCATCTTTCTTCTTGACAAACAAAACAGGAGCTCCCCACGGTGATGTGCTTGGTCGAATGAAACCACGCTCTAAAAGTTCTTGTAATTGGCTTTGCAGTTCTTTCATCTCGCTGGGTGCGAGTCTGTAAGGAGCACGAGCTATTGGTGCAGCTCCTGGTACAAGATCTATTTGAAATTCAACGGATCGATGTGGGGGTAATCCCGGTAATTGTTTCGGAAATACATCGGGAAATTCTTTTGCAATGGGAACATCATTGATGCTCTTTTCTTCAGTTTGTACTTTCTCGACGTGTGCTAGAACAGCATAGCAACCTTTTCTTATTAGTTTTTGTGCCTTCAAATTACTAATAAGATGTAGCTTCGTGTTGCCCTTTTCTCCGTACACCATTAAGGGTTTTCCTTTTTCTCGTATAATGCGAATTGCATTTTTGTAACAAACGATCTCCGCTTTCACTTCTTTCAACCAGTCCATACCGATTATTACATCAAAACTCCCTAACTCTACTGGTATCAAATCAATCTTAAATGTTTCGCTAACCAGTTTAATTTCTCGATTCCGACATATATTATCTGCTGAAATTAATTTACCATTTGCTAATTCGAGTAAAAATTTACTATCCAAAGGCGTCAATGGACAACTTAATTTAGCACAAAAATCTCTACTCATATAGCTTCTATCTGCACCCGAATCAAATAAAACGTAAGCAGATTTATTGTCAATAAGAAACGTACCCGTAACAAGCTCCGGGTCTTCCTGTGCCTCTACCGCATTAATATTGAAAACTCTTCCACGGCCTTGTCCATTCGTGTTCTCCTGGTTCGGGCAATTTCTAATAATGTGGCCTGGTTTTCCACATTTATAACAAACTACATTGGCATAACTTGCTCCGACACTACTTGCTCCGCCATTACTCGTTCCGACACCATTTGTTCCTTTCGTTCTATTAACCCCTGGTCCGTAGACCTCACACTTCGCCGCGCTATGACCATTTCTTTTACACTTGTTGCAAAATTTGGTGCAGAACCCCGAGTGATTCTTTTCACACCTTTGGCATAGCTGCTTCTGATTGTTGTTGTTGTTGCGGTTATTATTGTTGTTGGGATGATTGTTGTAGTTGCTGTTGTTGTTGTTGTTGTTGTTGGGCCGTTTGTTGTAGTTGCGATTGATGTTGCGATTGTTGGGATAATTGTTGCGATTATTGTTGTAATTGCTGTTGTTGTTGTATTGGTGATTCTTATCACCGTTTTCCTCCCACTTTCTTTTGACTTGCTTCACATTGGCCTCTTCAGCAGTCTGTTCTTTAATTCTTTCTTCAATCTGGTTCACTAGTTTGTGAGCCATTCTACATGCCTGTTGTATGGAGGCGGGCTCGTGTGAACTTATATCTTCTTGGATTCTTTCCGGTAATCCTTTCACAAACGCGTCGATCTTCTCTTCCTCATCTTCGAATGCTCCCGGACACAATAGGCACAATTCTGTGAATCGTCTTTCGTACGTGGTAATATCAAATCCTTGGGTTCGTAACCCTCTAAGTTCTGTCTTGAGCTTATTGACCTCGGTTCTGGGATGGTACTTCTCGTTCATCAAGTGCTTGAATGCTGACCACGGTAGTGCGTACGCATCATCTTGTCCTACTTGCTCTAGATAGGTATTCCACCATGTTAATGCAGAACCTGTGAAGGTATGCATAGCGTACTTCACTTTGTCCTCTTCAGTACACTTACTTATGGCAAACACCGATTCAACCTTCTCGGTCCACCGTTTCAATCCGATCGGTCCTTCGGTTCCATCAAATTCCAAAGGTTTGCAGGCAGTGAATTCTTTGTAGGTGCATCCTACACGATTTCCTGTACTGCTAGATCCAAGGTTATTGTTGGTATGTAGCGCAGCCTGTACTACGGCTATGTTTGAAGCTAGAAAAGTACGGAATTCCTCTTCATTCATATTCACGGTGTGTCGAGTAGTCGGTGCCATTTCCTTCAAAATAGTTAAATGGAACAAGTTAATCATACAGAATATTAAGAGTAGTTAATAGTATTTCGTAGCATAATATGAACTCATTTATAAAAGCTTTTTCTTCATATTAGCGTTTTATAAGTTTAAATTCGGGTAATACCTACCCGTTAAGTTCATACTTAGTAGCTAATATTCAATTCAACTACTACAATTCTATATGAAAAACTGATTGTAATAATATTTCGCGTTCAAACTTTTATACAATATTTTACAAACTTACAATACCGCTTATTTTACATAAAGCATGAAATATAGCACACAATAACTTTGATACAAGATAGTTGTGAAGACAATTCTAGCTAGTACACAAGTCGTTCGGCAAAGGCAATAAAGACACGTAATTCATACGTCCAGAAACAAGTCATGCATTCTGGTTTTACTAGGACTACTTCCCATCCTTGGTCTTGTGCAACATAACCGTTATGGCCGTTGATAAGACAGCGTGTTGTAACGTCATCAAAGGGACGAGGGTTACGTAATGTCCAACAGTCCCGTAATAATCTAAAAACCTCATTTCTTACCCCAATTACCGACTCCGTCACTTGTGGAAACGTTTTGTTTAATAGTTGTAGCCCGATGTTCTTGTTCTCACTTTGGTGAGAAGCGAACATTACTAATCCGTAAGCAAAACATGCTTCTTTATGTTGCATGTTAGCCGCTTTTTCTAAATCACGAAGTCCAATATTCAGATATATTGAGTCAAAATAATTTCTTAACCCGTTGCGTAAAATAGCATTTGGGTTCCCCGCAATATATGCGTCAAAGTAAACACATCGTAACTTATGGGTTTCCCAATGTGATATCCCCCATCTTTCAAACGAAAGTCTCTTATAAACCAAGACATTCTTGGAACGTTCTTCGAATGTCTTACAAACTGATCTCGCCTTAAATAGTTGTGCCGAAGAATTCTGGCCGACTCTAGACAAGATTTCATCAATCATGTCTCCGGGTAGGTCTCTTAAAATATTGGGTTGTCTATCCATTTTGTGTTTTTAAACTGTAAAATAGACAAGAGTTAGTTTCATAAAAAAAATACTTATTAATACAAGCAATTTTTACATATATCATAAAGCATAAGAACACTATATTACATATATTACACCACACGAATACAACTATCTTATTCCGACTCGCTCGTTTCTTCTTCTTCGGTTTTGGTTCGTTTTGCCAAGTTTCTAGGGATATATGATGTTCCCCTAATACGAGCCGTCGTTATCCACATTGGTTTAGAAAAACCTGGTGGTTTAGAGGTTCCCGGGTCATTGTTACAACTTAAGGACTTCGGGGGTTGACGATACATATAAAGTTCATCGGGGTTGGAATTAGATTTCTCTATTTTTATGCCCTTTCCCTTATTATTTTCTTTTGCCTTTTTAAATTCAGTTGGGGTAATTTCTATAACATCATCGGAATTCTCGTCGGAATCCGATTCATCGGAGAATTGGTAATCCTCCCAATATTTTGCTTCCTTGGCGGAAACACCATTGACCATAATTAACTTTGGTCGGTTGGTTGAGGATTTTCTTTTACTTAACCGTTTTATTATTTCCCCCACCGGTTCTATTTCTTCATCCGGTTCCGATTCTTCTTCCGGTTCCGATTCTTCTTCCGGTTCCGACTCTTCTTCCGGTTCCTCTTCGGGAACTTGTGAATCAGTCCACAAATCATTCCAATTTACATTTGACTCTTCATTATTATTAGGTGAGTCAATGGGACTTGTTCTAGAGGTAGAAATCTATCACATAATATCAAACACGTTAAGAGATTAATATATCACATAATATTCATATGTTAAAAATATATAGTTTCCAACAAAAATGTTAAGCAATCATTTTTAAAGAAAACACGGTCGAAGTCCAGACTCACTAATGCATCCTAACAAACTCGATAAGACACACTAATGCAAATTTTCTGGTTCTCTAAGACCAACGCTCTGATACCAACTGAAATGTCCCGTTCTTATTGATTAAAAACGTTCCATATTAATTGATTTTGTTGCGAGGTTTTGACCTCTATATGAGACGTTTTTCAAAGACTGCATTCATTTTTAAAACAAACCATAACCTTTATTTCATAAATAAAGGTTTAAAAAGCTTTACGTAGATTATCAAATAATGATAATCTAAAATATCCTGTTTACACACGACCATTACATAATGGTTTACAATACAAATATGTTACATCGAAATCAGTTTCTTGAATGCAGTTTTTACACAATATCATACAAACATGGACTCCAAATCTTGTCCTTATTTTAGTATGCAACAGCGGAAGCTCTTAATATTCACCTGAGAATAAACATGCTTTAAACGTCAACAAAAAATGTTGGTGAGTTATAGGTTTAACCTATATATATCAAATCGTAACAATAGACCACAAGATTTCATATTTCAATACACATCCCATACATAGAGATAAAAATCATTCATATGGTGAACACCTGGTAACCGACAATAACAAGATGCATATATAAGAATATCCCCATCATTCCGGGACACCCTTCGGATATGATATAAATTTCGAAGTACTAAAGCATCCGGTACTTTGGATGGGGTTTGTTAGGCCCAATAGATCTATCTTTAGGATTCGCGTCAATTAGGGTGTCTGTTCCCTAATTCTTAGATTACCAGACTTAATAAAAAGGGGCATATTCGATTTCGATAATTCAACCATAGAATGTAGTTTCACGTACTTGTGTCTATTTTGTAAATCATTTATAAAACCTGCATGTATTCTCATCCCAAAAATATTAGATTTTAAAAGTGGGACTATAACTCACTTTCACAGATTTTTACTTCGTCGGGAAGTAAGACTTGGCCACTGGTTGATTCACGAACCTATAACAATATATACATATATATCAAAGTATGTTCAAAAATATATTTACAACACTTTTAATATATTTTGATGTTTTAAGTTTATTAAGTCAGCTGTCCTCGTTAGTAACCTACAACTAGTTGTCCACAGTTAGATGTACAGAAATAAATCGATAAATATTATCTTGAATCAATCCACGACCCAGTGTATACGTATCTCAGTATTGATCACAACTCAAACTATATATATTTTGGAATCAACCTCAACCCTGTATAGCTAACTCCAACATTCACATATAGAGTGTCTATGGTTGTTCCGAAATATATATAGATGTGTCGACATGATAGGTCGAAACATTGTATACGTGTCTATGGTATCTCAAGATTACATAATATACAATACAAGTTGATTAAGTTATGGTTGGAATAGATTTGTTACCAATTTTCACGTAGCTAAAATGAGAAAAATTATCCAATCTTGTTTTACCCATAACTTCTTCATTTTAAATCCGTTTTGAGTGAATCAAATTGCTATGGTTTCATATTGAACTCTATTTTATGAATCTAAACAGAAAAGTATAGGTTTATAGTCGGAAAAATAAGTTACAAGTCGTTTTTGTAAAGGTAGTCATTTCAGTCGAAAGAACGACGTCTAGATGACCATTTTAGAAAACATACTTCCACTTTGAGTTTAACCATAATTTTTGGATATAGTTTCATGTTCATAATAAAAATCATTTTCTCAGAATAAAAACTTTTAAATCAAAGTTTATCATAGTTTTTAATTAACTAACCCAAAACAGCCCGCGGTGTTACTACGACGGCGTAAATCCGGTTTTACGGTGTTTTTCGTGTTTCCAGGTTTTAAATCATTAAGTTAGCATATCATATAGATATAGAACATGTGTTTAGTTGATTTTAAAAGTCAAGTTAGAAGGATTAACTTTTGTTTGCGAACAAGTTTAGAATTAACTAAACTATGTTCTAGTGATTACAAGTTTAAACCTTCGAATAAGATAGCTTTATATGTATGAATCGAATGATGTTATGAACATCATTACTACCTTAAGTTCCTTGGGTAAACCTACTGGAAAAGAGAAAAATGGATCTAGCTTCAATGGATCCTTGGATGGCTCGAAGTTCTTGAAGCAGAATCATGACACGAAAACAAGTTCAAGTAAGATCATCACTTGAAATAAGATTGTTATAGTTATAGAAATTGAACCAAAGTTTGAATATGATTATTACCTTGTATTAGAATGATAACCTACTGTAAGAAACAAAGATTTCTTGAGGTTGGATGATCACCTTACAAGATTGGAAGTGAGCTAGCAAACTTGAAAGTATTCTTGATTTTATGAAACTAGAACTTTTGGAATTTATGAAGAACACTTAGAACTTGAAGATAGAACTTGAGAGAGATCAATTAGATGAAGAAAATTGAAGAATGAAAGTGTTTGTAGGTGTTTTTGGTCGTTGGTGTATGGATTAGATATAAAGGATATGTAATTTTGTTTTCATGTAAATAAGTCATGAATGATTACTCATATTTTTGTAATTTTATGAGATATTTCATGCTAGTTGCCAAATGATGGTTCCCAAATGTGTTAGGTGACTCACATGGGCTGCTAAGAGCTGATCATTGGAGTGTATATACCAATAGTACATACATCTAAAAGCTGTGTATTGTACGAGTACGAATACGGGTGCATACGAGTAGAATTGTTGATGAAACTGAATGAGGATGTAATTGTAAGCATTTTTGTTAAGTAGAAGTATTTTGATAAGTGTATTGAAGTCTTTCAAAAGTGTATAAATACATATTAAAACACTACATGTATATACATTTTAACTGAGTCGTTAAGTCATCGTTAGTCGTTACATGTAAGTGTTGTTTTGAAACCTTTAGGTTAACGATCTTGTTAAATGTTGTTAACCCAATGTTTATAATATCAAATGAGATTTTAAATTATTATATTATCATGATATTATCATGTATGAATATCTCTTAATATGATATATATACATTAAATGTCTTTACAACGATAATCGTTACATATATGTCTCGTTTAAAAATCATTAAGTTAGTAGTCTTGTTTTTACATATGTAGTTCATTGTTAATATACTTAATGATATGTTTACTTATCATAGTATCATGTTAACTATATATATATATCCATATATATGTCATCATATAGTTTTTACAAGTTTTAACGTTCGTGAATCACCGGTCAACTTGGGTGGTCAATTGTCTATATGAAACATATTTCAATTAATCAAGTCTTAACAAGTTTGATTGCTTAACATGTTGGAAACATTTAATCATGTAAATATCAATCTCAATTAATATATATAAACATGGAAAAGTTCGGGTCACTACAAATTAACCCATGGGCATAAAACTAAAATCAACACGTCAAACATCATGATTACGGAAGTTTAAATAAGCATAATTCTTTTATTTCATATTTAATTTCCTTTATTTTATATTTAATTGCACTTCTAATTATCGCATTTTTATTGTTATTGTATTTAATTGCACTTTTAATTATCGTACTTTTTAATTATCGCAAGTTTATTTTATCGCACTTTTATTATTCGCAATTTCATTATCGTTATTTACTTTACGCTTAAAATTAAGTCTTGTATTTATTTATTATTTTACATTTGGTTTTAACAGCGACTAAAGTTTTAAAATCGACAAACCGGTCATTAAACGGTAAAAACCCCCCTTTATAATAATAATATTACTTATATATATATTTATATTTTTATAAAAGTAAACTAATATAGCGTTAAGCTTTGTTTAAAGATTTCCCTGTGGAACGAACCGGACTTACTAAAAACTACACTACTTTATGATTAGGTACACTGCCTATAAGTGTTGTAGCAAGGTTTAAGTATATCTATTCTATAAATAAATAAATATCTTGTGTAAAATTGTATCGTATTTAATAGTGTTTCGTTGTAAACTTCAATAGTATTTTATACCCCTTAGCTTTGACATCACTACTCACTAAGCGTTAGCTTACTCTCTCGTTATTTACCATTTTATAGGTTCTGGCGTGGATAAGGGTAAGGGCATACGGTTGGATTAGAGATCCAGCTTGTTAAGGGACGCCTCTTGGATATGTTAGCTTTTGGAGTTTGACCATGACTTGGGTAGTTTAATCCCAAACACCATGCTCATCGTGTCGTTTGGTACTTAAACTTTTTGGTGGTCGAAACTCACGTTATGTATTAAACTCGTAAAACGTCCAAAGTGGGCCCCGCTTTGTAAAACTTATTTTATGTTTGAATTGTGTTAGTTTTACATGTTTGAATATGTTGTTAAAAGCGTATTGTCTAATTATGTCGGGAAGTGGCCGATCTTTTTCGCATTTCATGACTTTTGGGACAGACCAGTTTGGCGCGCCGTGCCATATGCTGTCCCAGCAAAAAAAAAATTATTTTGAGATTTTAACGCGGGTCGTTCGTGGTTTGGTTTGGGTCGTTACAAGTGGTATCAGAGCATGGACTAAGGGATTTAGGCGACTTGAGATAGGTGCCTAGACTTAGACTTTATTGTGTGTACGCTTTATGCAGGACTTGTAGGACTTTGGGTCAAATCGGGAATTGTTAGTACTTTGGTTTATGTGAACTAACCTTGTGCTAATGGTTTTGTGTTGTGTTTAGCAATCATCAAGCGAGATGGACGTGGTACTAGCAAGTTAATGCGACGTGCTCGCGTAACAATGATTAGCTACCATTGTTACGGGTGCAAATCGTGTCAAACAAGTAATGTACGACGATTGTCAAGCAAGATGGAGTAGTGTGGTGTATATGTATATACATATGTGTTAAGTCCTTTCGTTTCGTTGTTTAAATCTTTTCCGTTTTATAGAATGAAGATGAGAAATGGACATGACACCAATGACGGAAGTACGAGTGAGGACGTTGAGTTCACGGCCAAAGTTGAGGCCATCTTTAAACGTCAAAAGGTGGAGTTCCTCGAGGATGTTAAGAAAATGTTTCTAGATACGATTGACGAGCAATTAGTCAATGTAGTCAAGGAGCAAGTGAAGGTCGTTCTTCAAGAGGATAATGTGGGGAGACGGGACTTCTTCTATAAGAATTTCAAGGACTCTCAACCTCCCACCTTCGATGGTGAACGGGACCTACTTAAGAGTGCCCGTTGGATCTCCGACATGGAGGGGGCTTTTCGTACGTGTGAATGCCCTCTTGATAAAAAGATGAGATATGGTTGTAGCATGTTAAGAGGTGATGCTAAATTGTGGTGGGACGCGAAGATCCGACTTTATGGCGAAGAACAATGCATGGAGTTCACATGGGATGAATTCAAGGCAGAGTTTTTCGATGAATACCGAACTTCGGCCGATCTTACAAGGCTTAAGGATGAACTACGTTCCTTGAGGCAAGGGTCGATGGATTTGAACACTCTCAAATCCGTGTTTTTGTCCAAGACCCAATTTTGCTCGGAGTATGTCGGGAATGATAAAATGTTGAAAGAAGATTTCTATCGAATCTTGAATGATAACTATCAAGAGAAAATTAGTGTGAACGTGGTGAAGAGCTTTGATGAATTGTTCAATATGGCAAAGGGTTTTGAAGCACTTGTGTTGAGAAAGAGTAGTGTTACTTTTGGAAAGAGGAAGTTCGAGAATTCGAGTCAATCGAGCTTTTCCTACAAAAAGAACAAGAAGGGGTCCGAAAGCGTTGGAAGTGTGAAGAAGGGTGGTTCAAATACTTTTGCGCCTACTTGTTATAGTTGTGGGAAGTCGGGTCATTACGCCCGTGATTGTTTGACCAAGTCGGTCACGTGTTTTAATTGTGGGAAGGAGGGGCACAAGAGGCCGGAATGTCTCGATTTGAATAATGATCATGTCAAGAAGTTAGAAAAGGCAGCGGGTACAGCTAGGGGTCGCAACTATTTGATGACCAATGATGAAGCCAAACAATCGAACGAAGTTGTCTCAGGTACTTTCATGGTTAATTCTAATCCGGCAAGGATTCTCTTCGATAGTGGTGCAAATTTGTCGTTTGTGTCGCCTAAATTTGTGCCTAAACTTAATAGACCGTTAGCTAAGTTAAGTCGTCCGGTAGAAGTCGAAATAGCGGACGGCAAGACAGTGCTAGTGGTCGATGTGTGCAAAAATTGTGATGTTGTGTTTGGTGCCGAAAACTTTAAGATAGATCTCATTCCAATGACTTTGGGCGACTTTGATATTGTTGTGGGTATGGATTGGCTCGATCGTAATAGAGCCAATATTGCATGTCATGAAAAATTTATTCGTGTGAAGACCCCAAGTGGGGGAGAGTTAATTATTCACGGTGATAAGCGTAGAAGACTTGTGCCGATATGCACTTTTGCACGGGCACGTCGTTTCCTTGTTAGTGGTGGCATGGCCTTTCTTGCCCATGTTGTTGATACTCGTGATGAGCCACCACCCATTCGTGAAATTCCGGTGGTTAGTGAATTCGAAGACGTTTTTTCGGACGAGTTACCGGGTGTTCCGGCGGAAAGACAAGTTGAATTTCGCAATGAGTTGGTTCCGGGGGCTACCCCTATTGCTAAAACTCCTTATCGTTTAGCGCCAATGGAAATGCAAGAGTTGTTAAATCAAACCCAAGAATTGCCCGAGAAAGGTTTTATTCGACCGAGTGCTTCTCCATGGGGCGCTCCGGTTTTATTTGTGAAGAAGAAGGATGGTAGTATGCGGATGTGCATCGATTACCGGGAGTTGAATAAAGTAACGATCAAGAATTGTTATCCATTGCCACGGATTGACGATTTGTTTGACCAACTCCAAGGTGCAACATATTTCTCTAAAATCGACATACGATTCGGCTATCACCAAATGCGGGTCCGTGAGGAAGACATCGGGAAAACGGCTTTTCGAACACGTTATGGGCATTTTGAATTCGTAGTTATGCCTTTTGGTCTTATGAATACACCGGCGGCATTCATGGATCTTATGAACCGAGTGTGCCAACCTATGTTGGACAAGTCAGTAATTGTGTTCATTGAAGACATACTAGTCTACTCGAAAAGTATGAACGAACATGAACGTCATTTGCATGAGGTATTGAAGACGTTGCGAAAGGAGAAATTGTATGCTAAGTTCTCCAAATGTGAATTTTGGCTAAGGGAAGTTCAATTCCTTGACCATATTGTGAATTAAGAAGGTATTCAAGTAGATCCGGGGAAGATAGAAATGATGAAGAGTTGGGGACGACCGACTACGCCTACCGAAATCCGAAGCTTTCTCGGATTGGCCGGTTATTATCGTCGGTTCATCCAAGACTTTTCTAAGATTGCTTCTCCTTTGACGAAATTGACGAGGAAGAACGTGGGATTTACTTGGGAGAACGAGCAAGAAATTGCTTTTCAATTGCTAAAAGAGAAGTTGTGTCAAGATCTGGTGTTAGTTTTGCTGGAAGGAGTGGAAGACATGACGGTTTATTGTGATGCTTCGCTAAATGGGCTCGGGTGTGTTCTTATGCAAAAGGGTAAAGTCATCGCTTATGCCTCTCGATAATTAAAGGAACACGAGACGAGATATCCGACTCATGATCTTGAGTTGGAGCGCGGTTGTGCATACGTTGAAAATTTGGCGCCACTACTTGTATGGTGTCAAGAGTACGATTTATTCGGATCATAAGAGTTTGAAACATCTCTTTAACCAACGAGATTTGAATTATTGTCAACATAAGTGGATGGATATGGTAAAATATTATGATTATGAAATACTTTATCATCCGGGCAAGGCGAATGTGGTCGCGGATGCGTTAAGTCGAAAGAGTCATCACCCGGCGTTACGATTGGGATTGTTACGTATGATTATTACTAACGATTTTCTTGAAAAGCTTGGTGTGATTCAAATAGAGGCTTACGTTCACAACAAGTATGCGGAGCGAATTGTGGGGCAATCGGAATTCATTACTATGGGTTCGCGTGGTTTGTTGTCCTTTCAAGGAAGAGTGTGGGTGCCTAAGATGGGTGAGTATCGACAAGTGCTACTTGATGAAGCACATAAGTCAAAGTATTCCATTCATCCGGGCGCAACGAAGATGTATCTTGATTTGAGGAAGGATTATTGGTGGCCGGGCATGAAACGTGAGGTTGTGAAGTATGTTGAACAATGCGTCACGTGTTTGCAAGTTAAGGCCGAGCACCAAAAGCCGTATGGTAAGTTACAACCGTTGGAAATCCCGAAATGGAAATGGGAGCACATTACCATGGATTTCATCACAAAGTTACCTAAAACGGCGAGAATCCAATTTGATTCAATTTGGGTGATAGTTGATCGATTGACGAAAAGTTCTTTGTTTCTTCCCATTAAGGAAGCGATATCGTCAGAGACTTTGGCTAAGTTGTTTATCAAGGAAGTCGTCTCTCGACACGGAGTTCCTATATCTATTATTTCGGATCGAGATACCCGTTTTACATCTCGGTTTTGGGAAAAGTTTCATGAAGATATGGGAACACAATTGAAATTGAGCACGGCGTATCATCCTCAAACGGACGGTCAAACCGAACATACGAACCAAACATTGGAGGATATATTACGAGCGTGTATTATTGATTTCGGTGGTAGTTGGGATGAGCACTTGCCTTTAGTGGAATTCTCGTACAATAATAGTTATCACACTAGTATTGGGATGCCACCTTACGAGATGCTTTATGGGCGGAGGTGTCGAACTCCGATTTGTTGGGGTGAAGTGGGACAAAAGGAATCGGGAGCACCGATTTGGTTTTGGAAACAAATAGCAAGATAGTTACGATTCGAGAGCATTTGAAAAAGGCTCAAGATAGACAAAAGTCATATGCCGACAAGCGTAGATGAACGATCGAATTTCAAGAAGGCGACATGGTAATGCTTAAGGTTTCGCCATGGAAGGGTATTATTCGATTTCAAAAATAGGGAAAGTTAGCTCCTCGGTTTATTCGATTGGAATTACCCGAAGAGCTTGCTGGGATCCATAACACGTTTCATGTTTCCCATCTGAGTAAGTGTCTTGCGGATGATTCTTCATGGATGCCATTAGACGAAATCGAGCTGAACAATAAGTTGGAGTATGTTGAAGAGCCGATTGCTATACTTGATGAGAAAGTGAAAATGTTGCGTAACAAGTTGGTGAGAACTTTTAAGGTTCAATGGCGTCAGAGTAAAGGTTCTGAGTTTACATGGGAACCCGAAGAATTCTTGTTGGTTTATCTTCCCTCTTGTCATGCAGCGTGGATCGCGAGGACGCGCTCCGAATTAAGTAGGGGAGAGTTGTAAGACCCAAATATTTCATAGTACATATGTGTGAATAAGTGATTCAAGTTGTGGGGTTTATGTTGTATATAATTAAAAGGCAAAAGAAGCTGAACTGGGCATTTGGCGCGCCGCGCCATTACGGGCTGACAGATTCCTTTTTCTTTTTAAATTAGATATTTTAAGGGCATTTTGGTAAAACCACTTAAGGTCCGACTTTAAGGCTTGGATCAGTTGTTGGGAGTGTCATTTACTCCATATTCACCCACCTTATCATCTTCCAATCAATTCTAGAGAGAGAGTTAGATTCTAGAGTGAGAGAGCTCAAATTAAGGAAGAAGAAACTCGAATCGGGTCAAAGTGCAAGCACTAAAGTTGTTCATCTCCTCATTTACTACGTTTTGATAGTTGTGGTAAGCCCTAAACCTAATTTCCTTGTTTTAATTGTTTAAGAGTTAGGGTTTGTGTAGGTAATGAACACTAAGACCCATTTGTTAGTAAATTGGGTGTTTTGGATGAATTTGGGTCATGTAGACCCAAAGATGATTAACTAGGGTTTTCAAAGTAGTAAACTATGTTTATGAGCCTAAATTGGTTAGTTAAAGTACTAGCACACTTATATATATATGTAAATGGGTGTTAAGTGGGTTAGTGGGTGACCAGAAATGGGTGTATTGACTTTTAAGTGGTCAAATGGGTCATAATGGACCTAAGATAGTTAGTGTATGTTTAAGATGCATAGACCTTGTGTTAAAAAGTGTTTTAAGACCTAATTTGGCAAATGTTAGGGTTTTGGTTATGATTGACCCAAATATTAGGGTTAAGGGTGCAAATGGGTCGAGATTGCACCATGGGTCAAAATGACTATAGAATGGAGTTTGAGTTGGTTGACCAACTTGAGTTTGTGATTGATATTATGTATAATGTAATAGGTACGTTACATTGAAGATTTCCGAGCTTATCTATCTCTCATCAAGACTTTGAGGTGAGTGGAAAATCTATATATGTATGTATATGATTTACGTGCCGTATTAATGGTGTCACATAGTCGTTTTGTGACCGTATTTGTGAGACATAGCCGTTTTGTCCACGTTTTATATTTATGCACATAGCCGTGTTTGTGCATATAATGGCGAGTAATAGCCGTGTTTTACTCCCACATTATTATCCGAGTTATTGTGCACATAGCCGTGTTTGTGTACATGATTGGGAGTAATAGCCGTGTTTTACTCACACATTGATCAAGTGATGCCATAGCCGTTTTTGGGAACACTTGGGGGTGATGCCATAGCCGTTTTTGGAACACCTTGGGGGTTAGCATACCATAGCCGTTTTTGGGAGCTAACGATTGTTATGAACATCGGTGACTTGTTTCGCGAAGTCATTCCCTTGCGAAGATATTGGTTAACCATGGGTTATAGTTGTTGACGTTAGCATTAAGTTATTATTATGAATATTATGCTATTGATGTTGCTAGTTGTACGATTTGATGGTACTAGCTTGTTTATTGAGGCGTTTTGCATTTGTATGTGTTATATGATATCGTGGATGCGAGTGGGTAAGTCTTATATGCATGTATATATTTATTCTACTCACTAAGCGTTAGCTTACCCTCTCGTTGTTTACCATTTTATAGGTTCCGGCGTGGATAAGGGTAAGGGCATACGGTTGGATTAGAGATCCCGCTTGTTAAGGGACGCTCTTGGATGTGTTAGCTTTTGGAGTTTGACCATGACTTGGGTAGTTTAATCCCAAACACCATGCTCATCGTGTCATTTGGTACTTAAACTTTTTGGTGGTCGAAACTCACGTTATGTGTTAAACTCGTAAAACGGCCAAAGTGGGCCCCGCTTTGTAAAACTTATTTTATGTTTGAATTGTGTTAGTTTTACATGTTTGAATATGTTGTTAAAAGCGTATTGTCTAATTATGTCAGGAAGTGGCCGATCTTTTTCGCATTTCATGACTTTTGGGACAGACCAGTTTGGCGCGCCGCGCGGCCATATGGCACGCCGCGCCATATGCTGTCCCAGCAAAAAAAAAAATTATTTTGAGATTTTAACGCGGGTCGTTCGTGGTTTGGTTTGGGTCGTTACGTGTTAAAATCTTGCGAAAAATTTTTCTTCATCAACCTTTGAACTTAGAAATTCCAAAATATCATCATAAATATCTTCGATATTTCTGAGGATATTTTCATAAATATTCTTGTCCGAAATTATCTACCTCTTTGTGTTTTCTGTATTTCATTATATTGAAAACTTCTGTAAAATCTAAGTATAAATTATGAATGAATTGTGGAGGAGTGTTGGGAATTGAAGCATGGGTTAGTATAATATAATGACGCTTGGCCAACGTGATTATATTATAGTAAGTCATACTGAGTTTCTAATGAAACGTGATGATGGTTTACAGTAGATCATACCATCATCATGTGTCATGTTACATAACTCTATCATTCTACTTAACTTCTGAACATATCAAGAAAATATATCCTTGATAGTTCTAACCTCAAGTGATTCTGATAAATTTAAAAATCAAATCGTGCTATTACTTTTCCTTTCTGCTTAGAATCTTAGTTATGTTCTTTCGAACTTCATACCTACAAACCGAGACGTCTTGATCGCTTTACTTAAGGTCAAGAACCAGAGTTGAATTAAACATTTTCACAATCTTTGAAAATATTAATTGAGAAAGAAAGTATTGGATTGGTGAAAATAGTGGAACGGAAGAGGTAAATTTATAGCAATATCAGACAGAGTAATCGAGGCAGATCATCGCATTTAATTAAAGAGATCTTAATTTCTTTATTCACCAAAGAATCAAATCTTATAGAGATTTCGAAGATTTTCATTCCTTGAATTCCGGAAATCTACCGAGACTACATCAAAAGTTAAATCTCTATCTCAATCTTTTGCGACAGCTTCACTTGAACGCTCCACATAATCGAATCGTTTTATCTATATTCATCAATAATGATAACACCCTATTTATCAACTGATATTCGTCATAAAAACATTTTTATTATTAGCCATGACGACCTCACTCAAATTTCGGGACGAAATTTCTTTAACGGGTAGGTACTGTGACGACCCGGGAATTTCCGACCAAATTTAAACTTAATCTTTATATGGTTTCGACATAATAAGCAAAGTCTGTAAAGCTGAGTCTCAAAATTTTGGAACAGTTTACATGAAAGCATTTTGCCCTTTGACTATTTCCGACGATTCACGAACAACTACTTGTAAATAAATATGTATATATTATATAAATATAAATATAAGAATATAAAATATTTTGATATATGTAAGTTATTATATTATTATCATTAATAATATTAATATCATTATAACTAATAAGATTATTATTATCATTTGGTAATTAAATGTAATAAAATTATCATTATTATTAATAATATTATTATTTATCATTTATTATTACTAGTCACTTTATTAATAATATTATCATTAATAATAATATTATTAGTATTATTAATAATACTAATATGTTTATACTTGTTAAATATCAAAATTTAAGAAATTGATATATATATATACATACATATATAAACAAGATATATAAATACAGATTTATATATAAATACATATGCAGATATAGATATATAGATATATATGAATATGGTTAATTATATAAAAATAGGTAAATACGTATTTAAATCCATAAGATCCAAAAATCAGTTTCCTATCTCACTCAATTACTGTAATTGATTGATGATAACTATTTCTAATTGATAAGATTAACAACAATACATTCCAAATTCTATTATAGGTCGATCTCCAAAAAAAATAGATGAGTTGCAAATCGTTTTCTACTTTTATATATTTTTTTTCCTTACGTACTGAACGAATCTTCCAGTCCCCAATTTATTACACGTCCAAATCTTTTCTCAATACAAACAACCTGATCAATAGTAGAAATCGTACGATTCTGTTAGCCATCATTATCTGACTTATTTCTTTCTTGTTTTCTTCTTCTTGTTTGAAGAATCATGTTGCATATCGACTTCACAATTGTAATAAATTATTGTTATGGCATAAATCAACTACACCATGAACCCATTTTTATATAACAACACCATTTGGAAATCATGTTGCTGTTTTCTTTAGTTTCTATCAAGGAACCATCACAACCACTATCGCCACCTTTCTTGTTCTTTTCTTTTCAATTACACTTGCAAACACGACCACCTTTCCACACCCGTTTACATATGAATGAAAATTTTGATCACCATTCTTCGTGAAATCTTCGAGCCATCTTTCTACAATATTTTTATTAATGAACACCATCACCATAAAACTTTAACAATTACCAATCATCTCTTGTTCCTGTTCCCATCATGAGCTTCCACCATCATAACCTTGATACCCGTTTGCTTCTGCTTCAACTGTGAACATCATCTAGTATTAGAAACCAATCACCAAGACAATCTACCAACGAACCCCCAACTCTATTGTTAAAAATTGCTGCAATCATACCTGTTCTGTACGGGTTCAAATCACAAACAAAACCCATCGAAACCTCTAGTTGCTGCTGCTTTTTGTTTGATAACACAAGGTAACATGATTAAATGTAAAGTAATTTGGTTGAATGATAGTTGCTTTATACAAGGAAACTGAATTCGTTAATGATGTTAGGAATCATAAAGTAAAATAGATTGATTGGGTGGAAGTTAAATTACTCAAATAAAAAGGAAGTGGAGGGACCGATGGGGAGACAATACTCTTGGATTCGAAATCAAAACGGGATTCTTTATTTTAAAATTAAACAACCAGATTTCTATATATTCGATTACTAGATGGACTGTTATGATCCTGATTTGATAAATGGGTCGTGTATAGTTTGTTTATATATTGGGTGTTGGATAGTTGGACGTGTGAGGAGAATTGGGTCACCTTTTTCTTTCCAGCCCAATTGTTTCGGTATTTTGATTCCAACACTAACACCACCACGTATTTGATAACCTTATTGCTTCTTTCTAATTCTGTTTCAACACACACCGAACATAGAACCCACTTTATCATTCTCATTTGACAAATCTGCACGTCATTCATTCATACTTCATTTATTTTATCGTAAAACAAATCCCATGCAACTCACTTTCTACTGCTATTACTCGATTCCTGTTTGACAGTCATCACCCACTACAATAGCTAATTGATTATATTTGTGTAGGGCTAAACTCTAATACCCACTTATTGCTATATTGCTTTTGATTCCTATCTATTTCTATTTAACAACCGAACTCAAAATCCACCTCATAACCCACTCACAAGATTTTTTTGTTTTTGTTTTATGCATGAACTAAAATCCCACTTGAATATCATAATTATTCATGGCCTACGCATTATTTAACCAATCGAATGATTCAATGTAAGAGGATGATAGTTTAAACTTTGGCACGTTCCTTTTATCTCTTGTGGTTATGGCCGACATTCTTTGAAAAGGAAAATACCCCACTTGTCTTTTTAAAGAAAAAGAAACCGTGCACTAGGTATGATGAGGGATTGAGGGCTGCGTTTTTTTTTTTATTTTATATACGCTCCTGCAATTTGAAATCCATGCTACCAGATTAAGAGAAAACCCCACGAATTGTAGATTGGGCCGAAGAATACTAGCATGTTTTGTTGGGCCGTATAACCTTTGAGATGTTGGACTTGATTAAGTAGGAAGTGGGCCGAGTGTTTCAGGATATCTAGTGGGCCGAAGCCAAATTCTAATTAGAAATAAATGATGATGATTGGATGATGATGAATCGAATTGTTGGTTTAAGATAAGGAAACAGATTAACATCGGTTTATATATAATTGTGTTGTGTATTAAAACAATAAAGTTGAGATGGAGGAATGGTTTGAGAGTGTTTGGTTTAAGCAGGAGGTCTCGAGTTTGAGCCCGGGCCGGGGCCTTTATTTTTTTAAAAGATTGCTACATTAAGGTAGCCATTTTTTTTTATTTTTTTATTATTATTTTTATTGCTAGAAATAATAATAATATTATTATTATATTATTATTATTATTATTAGTATTATTATTATTATTATTATTATTATTATTATTATTATTATTATTATTATTATTATTATTATTATTAGTATTAGTATTAGTATTATTATGTTAATTATTATTATCATGATTTTTACTAATTTAGTTTACAGTATTATAATTAAAATAAATATTATGAGTATTATTATATTTAGTATGAACATAAGTATTAGTATTAAAGTTATTATTATAATTATCATTGTTACTTTTATATTAACAATATTATCATAACAAATAAATATTTTCCATAAAAGAGTATATTTATTACAATTACCCTAATATTTCATATAATTATATATATTAAGACTATATATATAAATATTTACATATTACAAATTATTTATTTTTAGTATAATATTATACTATATAAATATTAACTATTTTAAATATATACAAATTAAACATATAAGATATATAATTTAAGATATAATATATAAATTTATTTGATTACGAATATATGTATTAATATACATATGAATGATATAGGTTCGTGAATCCGAGGACAACCCTACTTTTGTTCAATATCGTCATATGTATTTTTACTACAAAATACATTAGGTGAGTTCATTTGCTCCCTTTTACTCTTTACATTTTTGGGACTGAGAATACATGCGTTGTTTTACAACTGCTTTATTAAATGCTTTTGAAATATATTTTGAACAGTGAATACATGAAATGCATTTTATAAATGTTTGACGAGATAGACACAAGCAAAACGTTCCTCGAATGAATTATAATGCAGACATAAGTTCTGCGGATTATTATTGAATTATGTGGACATGATAATTGCCACCGTTGAATTATGTGGATATGATAATTGCCACCGTTGAATTATGTGGACATGATAATTGCCACCGTTGAATTATGTGGACATGATAATTGCCACCATTGAATTATGTGGACATGATAATTGCCACCAATTGATATGAATGTTATGTATCGAGAGAATGATTTTTATACACAGGTTATGTGTATTAGTTTTTGTGCACGAGATATGTGTACGGTTACTAAGATTTATGAAAGATGATTTCGTACACTAGAAAGGTGTACTATATTTAAAAGATATCGCATGTACATTACAGGTGGGTATAGGATTCGAGCCCATTTGTACCATGCAAGATTTAAATCTTGTGGTCTATCAAAATTACAGAATTTTATTGTTTTATGATAAACTTATGAACTCACCAACCTTTTGGTTGACACTTTAAAGCATGTTTATTCTCAGGTATGAAAGAAATCTTCCGCTGTGCATTTGCTCATTTTAGAGACATTACTTGGAGTCATTCATGACATATTTCAAAAAGACGTTGCATTCAAGTCATTGAGTTCATCAAGATTATTATCAAGTCATTTATAGTTTGAATATATTAAGAAATGGTTTGCATACCGTCAACTTTCGATGAAATGAAAGTTTGTCTTTTAAAAACGAATGCAATGTTTGTAAAATGTATTATATAGAGGTCAAGTACCTCGCGATGTAACCAAATGTAATGTATTCGTCCTGATGGATTAGGACGGGTCCTTTCATGTGTGAGTGTGAAAATCGGCCAAGAAGAGAAGAGAAGGGATTCAAGCCCTAGACTACATGCAATAGTTGAATCTAAGCTCTAGCCATCTCTACTTTTCAAGAGTGCCAAGTTATTTCATCAAATTTCATCTTTTCTAGCTAAAGTAAGGGCTTTTGAAGAAAAAAGTAAGGTATGAATTGAATACTTAAAATTGATAATTTTTTATGTTAAATGGTGTCTATTTACCATTGTTGAGTATAGTTTATGCTAAGTGATAGCCAAATTCGGATTTAAATTTGGTGGGTTTGCAAGAGGTGAATTTTAAAGTATATGCTAATGGGTTATTGTTGAATTATAAGGTTTTGGTATGTAATATTGTTAAAAATGAATCTTTGATGATGCTTATGTTTAATTATTCATGAGTTTGAGTTTCATAAGTGATATTATGGATTAAAGACTTATTGTTGTGATGTTAAAGAACATGACATACTTATGCATATAAGGTGTTTGATGAAATGCCTCAATGAAGTTTATTATGGTTTTGACCTAAAAATAGTCTAGAATTGTTACGTTGTATGAAAATATGATGGATTAGTGAATGAAAGAATAGTGAACTTGAAAGAATGTGATTACAAGAATAAAATGTGTTAAAGAATTAACTATTAAGAACGAAATGGGGCTAAAAGGCAAGAACAGGTAAGTTTGTATATGTGTTGTGTCAAAGTTAACTAATGGAGTTAACTTAGATGTGAATGAATGATTGTGTATTAAGTAAGTAATTAACATGATTAGCATTGTTATTAGGAGCTAATCAAAGGAAGGAAAGCGCTCCAATTTGTCAAAAGAAGACCAAGGTGAGTTTCATAGGTAAATTCATTTATGAACTAATGTGTTAATTATATGTTTTTATAACATGATGTGTTGCTCGCTAGGTTATGAATATTATTGTTGAACGGAGTAAGTATTTTTGGTTGTGATAAACTAATAAGATAAAGGTTTTGATGTATTAAGTTTTGTTAGTTATGCACGATTGCAAAATTGAGGAAGATGCACTTCTTAACAAAGTAAGAATTTAACGTGTTATATGTTCAAATATATTGCAATACTTGATTGCTTCATGATTCAAATTAGGAATGCATATGATAATATTGTTTGTTGTACGATATGATTGTGATTAGTTGTGTAGTGTATTAAAATACGGTTAAGTAAATGGAAAGTGTCTATCGACCAACGTGTGAGTGCATAAAAGAATATTAAGATAGTTAAATTATTATAAGTTACTGTTGAGTCCCCAAAATAATTAAGGATTTAATTATGACAAAACTGTAATTTATTTGCACTAAAATGTTATGTGCAGCCAGCGTAAGTTTGTTTATGTATAGACAGCAAATATTGCTATGTCAAGTGTTTGGTATGTTGCCTAGTCTTCCAGCACAAGGTAGAGTGTATTCTTCGAATTAGCACATGATGCGTACTCAGCAATTCAAGAATATCAAGTGACTCAGCATAAGAAGAACCAGTAAACCTGGTAAGCAGCATACAACACAAGACAGCCATGCTCCATTACAAGCATGGTGATTTCCTGAGTGGTCTACATCAATTGTACTATTCAACAAAAGTCGAAGACAAAGTTGAATAGAAAAGGACACGAGTCGGCGGCTGACAAGTGACCTTACAAGACCACGTGGGAATGCAGAAGTTTAACGCATGTACAGACATGTGCTATACTTTATCAATGCCTAGGGAACACAACATTCTATTTGTTTAAACGAATATTGGTGCCAAACCAAATTGGGGTGTTCCTGCAAATAGCTACCAAAGAGGAAAGAGGAAAGCACGTTCTCTGATGCAGTTGTCCCCACAAGTACAGACATCCTATGTACCAGTGGACAATAGAACCATTACACGGTCAATAGGACTACTATAAATTGTTGTATCCACTATTGTAACAACTAGTGGTGTGGGTTTATTTATTTAGAGTCCGAAACGTGTAATAGTTTTAAGTTTATCCTCGTAGCTATACTTAGGTAAATCTGTATCAACCAACTATCATTCTGCCAAGGATATTTGTAATTCTTTGTGATTTAATCAATAAAGAATAACAGTTGAAAAATTACATTTGACTCTATTTAAATTACATGCTTGAATACTAAACTGTGTTTAATTGGTTAGTTAATTAAAAGAAATTGTATTCACCCCCCCCCCCCCCCCCAAAATACTCCTGTTGTTAATCAAGGGACCAACAACTGGTATCAGAGCTCCAGTCTTGATAATTTAATATCTTGAATCTGAATTCTCTCATGGATGCATACTCAAATACAGCTTACCTTAAAAATGGCTCATCCAATAGACCACCCAAATTCGATGAAGATGAGTATGAAACTTGGAAGGCAAGGTTCATGCTTCACCTGGAGTTTATTGACCCACTTATGCCTGGTATTGCCACAGACGGTCCATTTATCCCAACTGAAACTATTGATAGCATTCTAGCCACTGCTATAACAACCCTCACTTTTCGACTTCCGATTTTACTAAAATACCTAGAGTTGTTATATACGAATAAATTTAACGTTGACCGAATAAACGTACGCTTAAAATAAATAATATAATTATAAATATTATAAATAAGATTATGATATATAATATAACATAATTACATCAATGAATATATATATATAATATTTATATTACTTTTGTTATTTAGTTAATAGAATATATAATTAACTAAATAATACATAATATTATAACATTTATAAAACTAATAAAAACTATAAATTAATAATCATAAATTTTAATTTTTATAAAAACTAAATATAATAATAATTTTTATATAAAATTCGTATTTAATAATTAAACAAATATAGAAATAAAATGTTAAATGTTCTTAGAAATATATTAAACAAATTTTTTTTTTAGAATTTTTTACAAAAAAAAAAAAATCAAAACTATATCTACTTTTAATAAATAAATACAAAAATACAAACTACTTTTTCTTTTAAGATTTACTTTTAATAAAAATACAAACTACTTTTATTTTAAGATTTACTTTTAATAAAAATACAAACTACTTTTTCTTATTTTAACTTTTAAGATTTACTTTTAATAAAAATACAAACTACTTTTTATTATTTTAACTTTTAAGATTTACTTTAAATAAAAATACAAACTACTTTTTCTTATTTTAACTTTTAAGATTTACTTTTAATAAAAATATAAAATACTTTTTATATTTTAACTTTTAAGATTTTACTTTTAATAAAAATACAAACTACTTTTTCTTATTTTAACTTTTATGATTTTACTTTTAATAAAAATACAAACTACTTTTTCTTATTTTAACTTTTAAGATTTACTTTTAATAAAAATACAAAATACTTTTTCTTATTTTAACTTTTAAGATTTTACTTTTAATAAAAATACAAACTACTTTTTCTTATTTTAACTTTTAAGATTTTACTTTTAATAAAAATACAAACTACTTTTTTTTATTTTAACTTTTAAAATTTACTTTTAATAAAAATACAAAATACTTTTTCTTATTTTAACTTTTAAGATTTTACTTTTAATAAAAATACAAACTACTTTTTCTTATTTTAACTTTTAAGATTTTACTTTTAATAAAAATACAAACTACTTTTTCTTATTTTAACTTTTAAGATTTACTTTTAATAAAAATACAAAATACTTTTTCTTATTTTAACTTTTAAGATTTTACTTTTAATAAAAATACAAACTACTTTTTCTTATTTTAACTTTTAAGATTTACTTTTAATAAAAATACAAAATACTTTTTCTTATTTTAACTTTTAAGATTTTACTTTTAATAAAAATACAAACTACTTTTTCTTATTTTAACTTTTAAGATTTTACTTTTAATAAAAATACAAAATACTTTTTCTTATTTTAACTTTTAAAATTTACTTTTAATAAAAATACAAAATACTTTTTCTTATTTTAACTTTTAAGATTTTACTTTTAATAAAAATACAAACTACTTTTTCTTATTTTAACTTTTAAGATTTTACTTTTAATAAAAATACCAACTACTTTTTCTTATTTTAACTTTTAAGATTTACTTTTAATAAAAATACAAAATAATTTTTCTTATTTTAACTTTTAAGATTTACTTATTTTATTTTAATTTTTTTTTACCTAACATTTTCAACTATAAATACCACATACATTTCTCATTTCAAACTTACACCTTAATCTCTCATTTCTCTCTTAAAGAACTACTTCTAGTTGATATCTCGGTCACTTACTTGCTTTACTTTCCTTTCTTGCGTGGAATACTTCAACTGCTATTTAAGGTGAGTTTCATTTGCTCCCCTTATATATATATTTTTGGGCTGAGAATACATGCGCTGATTTATAAATGTTTTACGAAATAGGCACAAGTACTAAAACTAATTCTATGTGGGTTTAAACCAGAAATATACCCTTAGCTTGGTAACATTAAACTACTTGTCTATGTACGGTAGGCGCGAATCCTAAAGATAGATCTATTGGGTCTGACAAACCCCATCCTGACTATGGGATGCTTTAGTACTTCGAGATTATTTTAAACACACCTGATCTGGTGTACTTCAGAGGGTAAAACATGAACGTTAAGGCTTGTTACCGGGTGCCTACAACTTATAGAATGCTTTTATACACTTGCTAGTGTACGGATATTTATGAAACTGAAATCTTGTGGCCTATTATTATAACGGAAATGATTGATTTTGATAAACTAATGAACTCACCAACCTTTTTGGTTGACACTTTAAGCATGTTTTGTCTCAGGTGACGAATAAGATGATTGCCATGATTGCTACCTGATGAATTGAATGCTGCTACATGGAGTCTTCATTTCATTACATTTACTTTGCATTAAGACTATTATTATTATTTCAGTTTAAATTTGATGTAAAACTTTTAATGCTTCCGCTGTTTTATTAATAAATGTTTTATTCAAAACGTCTCATATAGAGTCGTTCTCGTTTATATAACTGTGATTTGATATAATTAGTCACAAATACCCTAGGCCCTAATTTGGGGGTGTGACAACTGCTGACACTTCTGCCATTCCTGGCAGAGAGGTTGTTCTCACTCCAGTCAAATGGGATACTGGGGACAAATGTCGTGTTGGACTTGACCCTAAGATCAGAACTCTGTTAGCTATAACTTTACCTAACCACCTGTTCAAACTGATTAAGGGAAAGCTGAATGCTAAGCTTATGTTAGACTATCTTGATGTTACTTATGAAGGCATGGATGAGGTTAGGCAGAACAAGATTATTGCTTTGAAAAGAGAGTATGAAATGTTATTTGCCTATAAGAATGAGACCCTTAAGCAAACCTTCATTAGGTTTAACTCCTTAGTTGCTGACATGCTTACTTTAAAAATCACATATACTGATTTTGAACAAGTAAACAAATTCATTGACTCACTGCCTACTAAATGGAAACCTGTCACTGACCCCTTAAGAACTACTCAGACCTTAAAGAACTTTAACATATCCTCTCTTTATGGTACTCTTTGGAACCATGAGAATGCAGAAGCTAAACTTGAACTGAATTTAAAAGAAAACTTTAAGTCTGCCCCCACCACCTTAAAATCCTCAAAAACTGATGATACTGCTCTTATTGCTGCTGCTAAAAAGAAAGCTCAAAAAGCTTTACTGGTTCAAAAGTTGATGGAAGAAGATGAGTCAGCTGAAGATGAGGTAGATAGTGGTACTGGGTCTGAAGAAAGCAGTGATGATGAAGATGACGTGGAAGGGTTTGCTGAAGGTATGGCTTTGCTGGCTAGGCAGTTCAAAAGGTTCAATCGTAATAGAACTAGCAAGCCATACAAAGGGAGTAGGAAACTAAGTGCTAGGTATATCAGCAAATCAGTCAAGGGTCCTAAATTTGAGTATTACAATTGTGGGAAGGTTGGACATTTTGCTGCTGAATGCATGTCCAGGAAACCTTCAACATCACATGCTAACTCCTTCTCAAAAGTTGATAAGTACAAGAATAAGTACAAAGCTATGAAGGCTCAGATGAAGGAAAGTGCAAAGGCAGATAAGAAGGGAAAGAAGCCATAAAAGGTTCTAGTTGCTGAGCATCATGATTGGGATGAAACCAGCTCTTCTTCATCTTCTGACAGTGATACTGATGATGATGATGCTGGTTATGCTTCTGGTAAAAAGCTGTGTTTGATGGCCAAGGAGGTCGATGAGTCTGATGAGGATGATAATGGTAGTATATTTTTGGCTGATATGAGGGAAGCTGATCGGAAAAAGGATTCACCTCAATGGAAATCTGAAATGTTGTATAAGGTTGATAATTTTCGAACTTATACTGATGATGAAAAAGCTGAAATGTTTGACTACCTAATAGTTGATTTATGTAGAGGCAGTAAACGTAAAGAAGTTTTGAAAAATGATAACAAATCTTTAAATGATAAACTTAAAAGCAAAACTGATGAAATTAAGATCTTAAAGGATGAAATTTCAAAACTTGAAAAACAAAATTTTGCTTTAAAGTCTCTTCACGTTGAGGCAGCGGATGTTAAGAACTAGCTAAACGACCTCAAGAAGATTGTTGTTTCATGGTGTACATCTGCTCAACGCACATCTAAGTGTGTAAATGAGCAGGTGCTTGCCCAAGTTGAAGCTTTCTTTGCTGGTGACTATGCTGCTGCTGCTGTTCTCGCAGAATTTACTTACATGGACCCCATTCTTGAAACAGATCCTAAAGCTGTCTTGCTAAATACCTTTGCCAAGATAGTTAAGGGTAAAAAGGTCTTAACAAATAAGTTTGTCAGACCTACTGAGACCCCACCACCGTCCATGAAAGAAATTTTAGAGGATGAAGTAAAAGCCAAGGAAACCAGTACGTCAATTGATGAAACTATTGATCCCTCAAGCATTTACTATATGACTCCAAAGGAAAGACGCATTAAAAGGGAAATCACTAAAAATAATCAAAGAAAGTTAAAATCAATTGATTCCCCTTCGTGTTCAAATTCCACCAATGCTGAGCCAGCTGATGAAAATTGTACTGGTAAACCAGTAGCTGCTGACAAGCCAGCAAAAAACAATACTGGCAAGTCAAAGGCAGCAATCAAGATTCACAAGAATCGACCAGCATCAGCTGACGGGTCAGTAACTTCCCACACTGACTCGTCGAACAATAAAGGCAAAGTAGTATACCATGATTATGGTACTGGTTCTAAAAAGAAAACTGCCCTTAAGGGAAAAGCTAAAGTGAACCAAATTATGGAATCATGTGCTGAGTCATCTATCACTGAGATAATGACTGTCAAGCTTGACCAGCTCATACCTGCCATATCTGAAAGTAGACCCAATCTTACTGCACCCATTTACTCAGTGTATGACCACTCACCGATACCAAATGTGAGAAAATGCTACAAGTGTGGCAGCAAGTTTCACTTAGCCAACAGTGTACTCTAACCCTAACCCCATTTGCTGCTGCCTCTTCAATCAAACCAGTAGACAGGAAGAGATCATCAAAGATGACCCTTCCAGAACCCATCCTTGGATGGGTTCCCCAAAAAGAACTAATCTCTTAGCTACTGTGCAGGGCATTCAAAACAAGCAAATCTGGTATCTCGACAGTGGTTGTTCGAGACATATGACCGGATGTAAGTCCCTGCTGATGGACTATCAAGAAAAGGATGGTCCAGTTGTATCATATGGAGATAATTTGTTGGGTTACACAAAGGGTTTTGGTACTTTAACAAATGGGAATGTCACATTTTCAAATGTAGCATATGTCGTTGGGCTTAAACATAATCTACTCAGCATTAGCCAACTGACAAGCAAAAGTAAGATAGTCCAGTTCAGAAGAAGGATTGGCACTATTTTTGATAAGACATGGAAGCCACTGCTGACAGCAAAAAGACATGAGAACATGT
The DNA here is from genome assembly GCF_046630445.1 of Rutidosis leptorrhynchoides. Taxonomy (NCBI): domain Eukaryota; kingdom Viridiplantae; phylum Streptophyta; class Magnoliopsida; order Asterales; family Asteraceae; genus Rutidosis; species Rutidosis leptorrhynchoides. Next base: position 98,778,700 of record NC_092338.1, on the reverse strand, counting down.
ATCAAATTGACATGAACACAGCAGTCACAACAACTGATACTTGTTTTTATTCAAAGGAAGCAGACAACCTCAAGTGGTTATGACACAAGAGACTCTCACATCTCAACTTCAAAGATATTCATAAGTTATCTAGTAAAAGTTTGGTGTCTGGGCTACCCACAATGTCTTATGTGAAGGACAAATTATGTCCTGGATGTGAAAAAGAGAATCATCATTATGCCTCATTCAAATCAAAGCAGATTTCATCTATTGAGATACCATTTCACCTTCTTCATATGGATCTTTTTGGTCCTGTTAATATAGCCAGCTGTAGTGGGAAGAAGTATACACTGGTGATTGTTGATGAATATTCCAGATACACTTGGGTGTTCTTTTTGAAGCAAAAGAGTGAAACTGCTGATGAAATTATCAATTTTATCAAAAGAATGAAACTACTGAATGAGCAACTAGTGAATCAGCTTAGAAGTGATCATGGTACAGAATTCAGAAATGCAACATTGGAAGAATTTTGTGCTGACAAAGGTATTTCACAGAACTTTTCTGCTGTGAGAACACCTCAACAGAATGGTGTTACAGAAAGAAGAAACAGAACTCTCATTGAAGTAGCAAGATCTATGTTGGCTGAGTCTGGGTTGAAAAATTCATATTGGGCAGAAGCTGTGAACACTGCTTGTTTTACCCATAATAGATCTTTAATTGTGAAGAGACATCAAAAAACTGCTTATGAAGTTCTCAAAGGCAGAAGACCCTCAATTTCATTTCTTCATGTATTTGGCACTCCCTGTTTCATTCTAAACAATAGGGATCAACTAGGCAAGTTTGATGTTAAGGCTGACGAAGGTATATTTTTAGGGTATTCCAACATGTCAAAGGCATATAGGGTTTTCAATAAAAGAAGGGGCTGTTTTGAAGAATCTATTAATGTTACATTTGATGAAACTGCCCCTACTTCATCTTCTGGTCAAGAAGATGAGGAGTTACTGTTTGAAGAGCCTACTCAGCAAGCTCTTGATGATGAAGAAGAACCAGCAGCAAATCCATCTCAAATCCAAGTTGCCGGGTTCTCTGATGATGAGATGGAACACTCTGTTCCATCTGTGTCTAAACCAGGTGGACCTACTGGCTCTACTGAGGTTTTACAACTTGAGCATAGGTCCAATGGTTCTGAAAGATCTCAAGCTGGTACTGGTTACACTCATAATGAATAGTTGTCTCCCACTGTTGCTCATTCCTCTGAGCCAGCTGATGATTAAGATGTTGTGTGTTCTACAACAAGCTCACCTGTTCATAGCACTAGATGGACAAAGGAGCATCCAATTGAACAAGTTATTGGTAATCTTGCAAGTGGTGTTAAAACAAGAAGACATGCAACCAACAACTTTTGTATGCATGTAAATTTTGTATCTACCATTGAACCTACATGTCCTGAAGAAGCAATCAAAGATCCAAGCTGGACATGAGCTATGCAAGAAGAGATCTTCCAGTTTGATAGGAATAAGGTTTGGACATTGGTACCTAAAACTAATGATGAAACTAAGAAGATCATTAGTACCGAGTGGGTCTTTAAGAATAAGATGGATGAAGATGGGATAGTGATCAGAAACAAAGCTAGATTGGTAGCTAAGGGTTTCAAACAGGAAGAAGGATTGGATTATGGAGAGACATATGCTCCAGTGGCTAGGATGGAAGCTATCAGATTGTTCTTAGCATATGCTGCTAAGATGAACTTTAGGGTATTCCAGATGGATGTTAAATCTGCATTTCTAAATGGGAAGCTGCAAGAAGAAGTTTATGTCAAACAGCCTCCTGGTTTTGTAAGCAGTAAATATCCAGACCATGTCTACAAGTTAGACAAAGCTCTATATGGCCTAAAACAGGTACCAAGAGCATGGTATGAGATACATCATGTGTATCTCACTGGTATAGGTTTTAAAGTTGGAATAATTGATACCACTCTATTCTCAAAAGAGATAGATGGTGATCTCTTGCTGGTACGGATATATGTGGATGATATTATTTATGGATCTAAAAATGAGAAACTTGTCAAGATTTTTCAAAACTTATGTCAAAGACATATGAAATGAGCTTACAAAGAGATCTGTAATACTTTTTAGGATTGCAAATTAAACAACTTGATGATGGAATTTTTATAAGTCAAGATAAATATATCAAAGATATGTTAAAGAAATTTGGTCTGACCCGTTTAAAAGATATAGGGACCCCAATGGCAGCATCCATTAAAATAGATGCTGATTCCAATGGTGAACCAGTCAATATCACTAAATATAGAGGTATGATTGGATCCCTACTTTATCTTACAGCCAGTAGACCAGATATTATGTTTGCCACATGTCTCTGTGCCAGTTATCAAGCTAATCCTAAAGAGTCACACTTGATAGCAGTAAAAAGGATATTTAGGTATCTGAAAGGTACTGCTAAACATGGTCTTTGGTATCCCAAAGACCAGGATTTTGAGCTAGTTGGGTATTTAGATGCTGACTTTGCAGGATGTAAAATAGACAGGAAAAGTACTACTGGTGGTTGCCAGTTATTGGGTGGTAGGCTAGTCAGCTGGACGAGCAAAAAGTAAAATACTGTGTCCACATCTACTGCTGAGCAGAATATGTTTCTGCTAGTAGTTGTACTGCTCAAGTACTATGGATGCAAAGTCAGCTGAAGGACTATGGTGTTCATGTTACAAAAACTCCAATCTACTGTGACAACACAAGTTCTATTGCTATTACCAACAATCCTGTGATGCATTCAAGAACTAAGCACATTGACGTTCGATATCATTTCATAAGGGACGATGTTCAAATAGGAGATGTGGAGCTACATTTTATTTCAACAGACCAGCAGTTAGCAGATCTTTTCACAAAGCCCTTAGATGAGAAACGTTTTAACTATCTCATCTCTGAGCTGGGTATGCTTGAACTTTAAAATAAAAGGCAACTTTGTTGGTGTGCTGGCTCTACAACATGTAGGGTAAACCAGTAAGTCACAAACTCTTTCACTTACTGCCTACATGTCAAACAGTCAGCACAACAATGTCTTTTATATCATGGTAATTCAATGTTCAAAACAAAATAATAAATAGCTCACAATACTTAAATGATACCTTAAATCTGAAACTCATTTACTCCCAATGATTTAAAATTAAATTCATTACATATTAAATGTCACAAAGAATTTTTGTATTTAATACAAAATTTATCTTATGATTTTTAACTTCAGATTGAATTGAAAACTGCTGCATTTAATGCTTAATGGGAGGTATGAGTGTTCAAGCCGATTAAACGTCATGTCAACAGTCTGTGTCCCCTCGAAAATGTGCCAGTCTGTCACATCTGCCCACGAGCCTGCAGATGACAGTTGCCATTTTCTCTCTCCTGCACTTTTTCCACCAATCCGAAAGGTTAAATAAGGCGATCAATTCCACATAATAACCTTCGGTTATTAACTCTTTGATTTACCTTTCAAATACACACTCTTCTCTCTAAAAATCCCAAATCTTCAAATATTTCATACATTCATCTTCAACATTTCATCAATGGCAGAACAACAACACTAATCACCACCTGCTGAGAATCAGCCAGAGGAACAACAACAGCAACAACAAGCGGTGGAACCACAACAACCGGAACAACACCCTCCACCGGTCATTGAGGAATAAGTTGTACAGGGTCCACTGTTCAATCTTCACCCCAATCTGATCAGGGATGCTAATGCACCAGACCATGCACTGATTCACCTTTCCAGAGGCAATGCAGCACATGCTCTCTCTATTCCCAAGTCTAAAGCCAACATTGACTATGAGGCTTTGATCGACTACATCAGGCGATGCCCCTTGGCGAGATCCATCACCAGAGTTCCTTCTCGCCTCTATCCGGCCTGTTTAGCGAGATTCTGGTATACTGCCACCATGGCCACCACTCAACAGAATGCTCCTTGTATTCGTGGCATGGTGACTGAAACCCTAAACTGCTCGATCACTGTTGATGCCATCCGTCGTGCCCTTCAATTACCCGGTGGTCCATTTGTTAATTCACCGACGAGCGATGATTTGAGGAGGGAAGTGCTGGAGATAATCGGATATGCTGGTCCAATTGCTCATACGCCGCTAAGGAAGAACATGTCACCGCTGTGGTATTACTTTTTTGGGCTGTTGACTCAGTGCATCAGCCAGAAGTATGGAAGTTTTGATCAGTGCTCAAATTTTGAGCTGAAGATTGGTCACGGCATGCTATTTAACCGTAATATTGATTACGCCAGTGAAATCTATTTGAGGCTAAGGGAAATGGTGCTTGCACCTAAACAAACACATCTAATCCCATTTCCAAGGTTCTTGAGCCTTGTTTTTGAAAATGAGCTGGGTGAAGCTTACCAGCAGATTGCTGATCAATCATTCGACCTGCCTCCAAAACAAGGGGGAATGCCAAAAGATGCTCCTGCTGCTCCATATACTGGTTTAACTCCAGGCATGCTCGAGTATCTTGCTGCTCGGGGTGGAGTAAACCCAATGACTGCCTCTGGTGTTGCACCAGCTGAGGGGGAGGGACCTCAGTGAAAGCCAGCTGTGAAAAGGAAGAAGCCAGCTGAAATGTCCCGTTCATATTGATTATAAACGTTCCATATTAATTGATTTCGTTGCGAGGTTTTGACCTCTATATGAGACGTTTTTCAAAGACTGCATTCATTTTTAAAACAACCATAACCTTTATTTTATCAATAAAGGTTTTAAAAATATTACGTAGATTATCAAATAATGATAATCTAAAATATACTGTTTACACACGACCATTACATAATGGTTTACAATAGAAATATATTACATCGACATATGTTTCTTGAATGCAGTTTTTACACAATATCATACAAACATGGACTCCAAATCTTGTCCTTATTTTAGTATGCAACAGCGGAAGCTCTTAGTATTCACCTGAGAATAAACATGCTTTAAACATCAACAAAAATGTTGGTGAGTTATAGGTTTAACCTATATATATCAAATCGTAACAATAGACCACAAGATTTCATATTTCAATACACATCCCATACATAGAGATAAAAATCATTCATATGGTGAACACCTGGTAACCGACATTAACAAGATGCATATATAAGAATATCCCCATCATTCCGGGACACCCTTCGGATATGATATAAATTTCGAAGTACTAAAGCATCCAGTACTTTGGATGGGGTTTGTTAGGCCCAATAGATCTATCTTTAGGATTCGCGTCAATTAGGGTGTCTGTTCCCTAATTCTTAGATTACCAGACTTAATAAAAAGGGGCATATTCGATTTCGATAATTCAACCATAGAATGTAGTTTCACGTACTTGTGTCTATTTTGTAAATCATTTATAAAACCTGCATGTATTCTCATCCCAAAAATATTAGATTTTAAAAGTGGGACTATAACTCACTTTCACAGATATTTCCTTCCTCGAAAATAAGACTTGGCCACGGATCGATTCACGAACCTATACAAATATTTACATATATATCAAAGTATGATCAAAATATAATTACAACCATTTTTATTATGTTTTAAAGATTTGAGTGTATTAAGTCAGCTGTCCTCGTTAGTAACCTACAACTAGTTGTCCACAGTTAGATGTACAGAAATAAATCGATATATATTATCTTGAATTAATCCACGACCCAGTGTATACACGTCTCAGGCTAAATCACAAATCAAAGTATATATATTTTTGGAATCAACCTCAACCCTGTATACCTAACTCCAACATTACTGCATATAGAGTGTCTATGGTTGTTCCAAATAATATATATACATGGGTCGATATGATATGTCAAAACATTTGCATATGTGTCTATGGCATCCCAAGATTACATAATATATTAGAATACATGTATAATACAATATAAGTTAGCTAGGATATGATTTGTATAGATTTGTTAAACACTTCCCGTAGCTAAAAAGATCAAAAATATCCAATCTTGTTTTACCCATAACTTCTTCATTTTAAATCCGTTTTGAGTGAATCAAATTGCTATGGTTTCATATTGAACTATAATTTAAGAATCAAAATAGAAAAAGTATAGGTTTATAGTCAGAAATTTAAGTTACATGTCAATTACTAAAGAGGTAGTCATTTTCATCGAAAGAACGACATCTTGATGACCATTTTGAAAAACATACTTTCACTTTGAGTTTAACCAAGATTTTTGGATATAGTTTCATGTTCATATGAAAAATAATTTTCCTAGAAGCACAACTTTTAAATCAAAGTTTATCATAGTTTTTAATTAGCCAAACCAAAATAGCCCCCGGTTTCACTACGACGGCGTATATCCGATTTTATGGTGTTCATCGTGTTTCCAGGTTTTAAATTATTAAGTTACAATATCATATAGATATAGAACATGTGTTTAGTTGATTTTAAAAGTCAAGTTAGAAGGATTAACTTTTGTTTGCGAACAAGTTTAGAATTAACTAAACTATGTTCTAGTGATTACAAGTTTAAACCTTCGAATAAGATAGCTTTATATGTATGAATCGAATGATGTTATGAACATCATTACTACCTCAAGTTTTCTGGATAAAACTACTGGAAATGAGAAAAATAGATCTAGCTTCAAATGATCCTTGGATGGCTTGAATGTTCTTGAAGCAGAATCATGACACGAAAACAGTTCAAGTAAGATTTTCACTCGAAATAAGATTGTTATAGTTGTAGAAATTGAATCAAAGTTTGAATATGAATATTACCTTGATTTAGAAAGATAACCTACTATAAATAATAAAGGTTCCTTGATCTTAGATGATTACTTGGAATGGATTAGAAAGCTTGGAAGTAGACTTGCAAACTTGGAAGTATTCTTGATTTTTATGAAACTATATTTATGGAATTTATGAAGAACACTTAGAACTTGAAGATGGAACTTGAGAGAGATCGATTAGATGAAGAAAATTGAAGAATGAAAGTGTTTGTAGGTGTTTTTGGTCGTTGGTATATGGATTAGATATAAAGGATATGTAATTTTGTTTTCATGTAAATAAGTCATAAATGATTACTAATATTTTTGTAATTTTATGAGATATTTCATGCTAGTTGCCAAATGATGGTTCCCACATGTATTAGGTGACTCACATGGGCTGCAAAGATCTGATCATTAGAGTGTATATACCAATAGTACATACATCTAAAAGTTGTGTATTGTACGAGTACGAATACGGGTGCATACGAGTAGAATTGTTGATGAAACTGAACGAGGATGTAATTGTAAGCATTTTTGTTAAGTAGAAGTACTTTGATATGTGTCTTGAAGTCTTTCAAAAGTGTAAGAATACATATCAAAACACAACATGTATATACATTCTAATGGAGTCGTTAAGTCTTCGTTAGTCGTTACATGTAAGTGTTGTTTTGAAACCTTTAAGTTAACGATCTCAATTAATGTTGTTAACCCAATGTTTATTATATCAAATGAGATGTTAAATTATTATATTATCATGATATTATGATGTATGAATATCTCTTAATATGATATATACCTTAAAATATCGTTACAACGATAATCGTTACAACGATAATCGTTACATATAAGTCTCGTTTCGTAATTCTTGAGTTAGTAGTCTTGTTTTTACATATGTAGTTCATTGTTAACACACTTAATGATATATTTAAATATCATTTTATCATGTTAAATATAGTGTATCAATATCTTAATATGATACATATATATTTAGTAGACGTTATCATAACGATAATCGTTATATATATCATTTTGAGTTTCTTAACTTAGTAATCTCATTTCTTATGTATATCACACATTGTTAATATACTTAGTGAGATACTTACTCATCATAATCTCATGTCAACCATATATATATATCTATATATACCACAGCATGTAGTTTTTACAATTTTGTAACGTTCGTGAATTGCCGGTCAACTTGGGTGATCAATTGTCTATATGAAACTTATTTCATTTAATCAAGTCTTAACAAGTTTGATTGCTTAACACGTTGGAAACATTTAGTCATGTAAATATCAATCTCAATTAATATATATAAACATGGAAAAGTTCGGGTCACTACAGTACCTACCCGTTAAATAAATTTCGTCCCGAAATTTTAAGCTGTTGAAGGTGTTGATGAATCTTCTGGAAATAGATGCGGGTATTTCTTCTTCATCTGATCTTCACGCTCCCAGGTGAACTCGGGTCCTCTACGAGCATTCCATCGAACCTTAACAATCGGTATCTTGTTTTGTTTAAGTCTCTTAACCTCACGATCCATTATTTCGACGGGTTCTTCAATGAATTGAAGTTTTTCATTGATTTGGATTTCGTCCAACGGAATAGTGAGATCTTCTTTAGCAAAACATTTATTCAAATTTGAGACGTGGAAAGTGTTATGAAGTTCAACGGATGATAGGCAGTACTCATGTCTAGACGAGTTCCTAATGCTTGCTGTAATGTCTGCCAGAATCTTGAAATAAATCTGCCATCCCTATCAGAGATAATAGAGATTGGTATTCCATGTCTGGAGATGACTTCCTTCAAATACAGTCATGCTAACTTATCCATCTTGTCATCTTCTCTTATTGGCAGGAAGTGTGCTGATTTGGTGAGACAATCAACTATTACCCAAATAGTATCAAAACCACTTGCAGTCCTTGGCAATTTAGTGATGAAATCCATGGTAATGTTTTCCCATTTCCATTCCGGGATTTCGGGTTGTTGAAGTAGACCTGATGGTTTCTGATGTTCAGCTTTGACCTTAGAACACGTCAAACATTCTCCTACATATTTAACAACATCGGCTTTCATACCTGGCCACCAAAAATGTTTCTTAAGATCCTTGTATATCTTCCCCGTTCCAGGATGTATTGAGTATCTGGTTTTATGAGCTTCTCTAAGTACCATTTCTCTCATATCTCCAAATTTTGGTACACAAATTCTTTCAGCCCTATACCGGGTTCCGTCTTCCTGAATATTAAGATGCTTCTCCGATCCTTTGGGTATTTCATCCTTTAAATTTTCCTCTTTTAAAACTCCTTGTTGCGCCTCCTTTATTTGAGTAGTAAGGTTAGTGTGAATCATTATATTCATAGATTTTACTCGAATGAGTTCTCTATCCTTCCTGCTCAAGGCGTCGGCTACCACATTTACCTTCCCCGGGTGGTAACGAATCTCAAAATCGTAATCATTCAACAATTCAATCCACCTACGCTGCCTCATATTCAGTTGTTTCTGATTAAATATGTGTTGAAGACTTTTGTGGTCGGTATATATAATACTTTTGACCCCATATAAGTAGTGCCTCCAAGTCTTTAATGCAAAAACAACCGCGCCTAATTCCAAATCATGCGTCGTATAATTTTGTTCGTGAATCTTCAATTGTCTAGACGCATAAGCAATCACCTTCGTTCGTTGCATTAATACACAACCAAGACCTTGCTTTGATGCGTCACAATAAATCACAAAATCATCATTCCCTTCAGGAAATGACAATATAGGTGCCGTAGTTAGCTTTTTCTTCAATAACTGAAATGCTTTCTCTTGTTCATCATTCCATTCAAATTTCTTCCCTTTATGCGTTAATGCAGTCAAGGGTTTTGCTATTCTGGAAAAGTCTTGGATGAACCTTCTATAGTAACCAGCTAGTCCTAAAAACTGGCGTATGTGTTTCGGAGTTTTCGGGGTTTCCCACTTTTCAACAGTTTCTATCTTTGCCGGATCCACCTTAATACCTTCTTTGTTCACTATGTGACCGAGGAATTGAACTTCTTCCAACCAAAATGCACACTTTGAAAACTTAGCGTACAATTCTTCCTTCCTCAATACTTCTAACACCTTTCTCAAATGTTCACCGTGTTCTTGGTCATTCTTTGAGTAAATAAGTATGTCATCAATGAAAACAATGACAAACTTGTCAAGGTATGGTCCACACACTCGGTTCATAAGGTCCATGAACACTGCTGGTGCATTAGTTAAACCAAACGGCATGACCATAAACTCGTAATGACCGTAACGTGTACTAAAAGCAGTCTTTGGAATATCATCTTCTTTCACCCGCATTTGATGATACCCAGAACGTAAGTCAATCTTTGAATAAACAGACGAGCCTTGTAGTTGATCAAATAAGTCGTCAATTCTTGGTAGTGGGTAGCGGTTCTTGATGGTAAGTTTGTTCAATTCTCGGTAGTCGATACACAACCTGAATGTACCATCTTTCTTCTTGACAAACAAAACAGGAGCTCCCCACGGTGATGTGCTTGGTTGAATGAAACCACGCTCTAAAAGTTCTTGTAATTGGCTTTGCAGTTCTTTCATCTCGCTGGGTGCGAGTCTGTAAGGAGCACGAGCTATTGGTGCAGCTCCTGGTACAAGATCTATTTGAAATTCAACGAATCGATGTGGGGGTAATCCCGGTAATTCTTTCGGAAATACATCGGGAAATTCTTTTGCGACGGGAACATCATTGATGCTCTTTTCTTTAGTTTGTACTTTCTCGACGTGTGCTAGAACAGCATAGCAACCTTTTCTTATTAGTTTTTGTGCCTTCAAATTACTAATAAGATGTAGCTTCGTGTTGCCCTTTTCTCCGTACACCATTAAGGGTTTTCCTTTTTCTCGTATAATGCGAATTGCATTTTTATAACAAAAGATCTCTGCTTTCACTTCTTTCAACCAGTCCATACCGATTATCACATCAAAACTCCCTAACTCTACTGGTATCAAGTCAATCTTAAATGTTTCGCTAACCAGTTTAATTTCTCGAATCCGACATATATTATCTGCTGAAATTAATTTACCATTTGCTAATTCGAGTAAAAATTTACTATCCAAAGGTGTCAATGGACAACTTAATTTAGCACAAAAATCTCTACTCATATAGCTTCTATCCGCACCCGAATCAAATAAAACGTAAGCAGATTTATTGTCAATAAGAAACGTACCCGTAACAAGCTCCGGGTCTTCCTGTGCCTCTGCCGCATTAATATTGAAAACTCTTCCGTGGCCTTGTCCATTCGTGTTCTCCTGGTTTGGGCTATTTCTAATAATGTGGCCCGGTTTTCCACATTTATAACAAACTACATTGGCATAACTTGCTCCGACACTACTTGCTCCACCATTACTCGTTCCGACACCATTTGTTCCTTTCGTTCTGTTAACCCCTGGTCCGTAGACCTCACACTTGGCCGCGCTATGACCATTTCTTTTACACTTGTTGCAAAATTTGGTGCAGAACCCCGAGTGATACTTTTCACACCTTTAGCATAGCTGCTTCTGATTATTGTTGTTATTGCGGTTGTTATTGTTGTTGGGATGATTGGTGTAGTTGTTGTTGTTGTTGTTGTTGTTGTTGTTGTTGTTGTTGGGCCATTTGTTGTAGTTGCGATTGATGTTGCGATTGTTGGGATAGTTGTTGCGATTATTGTTGTAATTGCTGTTGTTGTTGTATTGGTGATTCTTATCACCGTTTTCCTCCCACTTTCTTTTGACTTGCTTCACATTGGCCTCTTCAGCCGCCTGTTCTTTAATTCTTTCCTCAATCTGGTTCACTAGTTTGTGAGCCATTCTACATGCCTGTTGTATGGAGGCGGGCTCGTGTGAACTTATATCTTCTTGGATTCTTTCCGGTAATCCTTTCACAAATGCGTCGATCTTCTCTTCCTCATCTTCGAACGCTCCCGGACACAATAGGCATAATTCAGTGAATCGTCTTTCGTACGTGGTAATATCAAATCCTTGGGTTCGTAACCCTATAAGTTCTGTCTTGAGCTTGTTGACCTCGGTTCTGGGACGGTACTTCTCGTTCATCAAGTGCTTGAATGCTGACCACGGTAGTGCGTAAGCATCATCTTGTCTCACTTGCTCTAGATAGGTATTCCACCATGTTAACGCAGAACCTGTGAAGGTATGCGTAGCGTACTTCACTTTGTCCTCTTCAGTACACTTACTTATGGCAAACACCGATTCGACCTTCTCGGTCCACCGTTTCAATCCGATCGGTCCTTTGGTTCCATCAAATTCCAAAGGTTTGCAGGTAATGAATTCTTTGTAGGTGCATCCTACACGATTTCCTGTACTGCTAGATCCAAGGTTATTGTTGGTATGTAGCGCAGCCTGTACTGCGGCTATGTTTGAAGCAAGAAAGGCACGAAATTCCTCTTCGCTCATATTCAAGGTGTGTCGAGTAGTCGGTGCCATTTCCTTCAAAATAGTCAAATGAAACAAGTCAATCATACAGAATATTAAGAGTAGTCAATAGTATCTCGTAGCATAATATGAACTCATTTATAAAAGCTTTTTCTTCATATTAGCATTTTATAAGTTTAAATAAGGGTAGTACCTACCCGTTAAGTTCATACTTAGTAGCTAATATACAATTCAACTACTACAATTCTATATGAAAAACTGATTATAATAATATTTCGTGTTCAAACTTTTTACACAATATTTTACAAACTTACAATACCGCTTATTTTACATATAGCATGAAATATAGCACACAATAAATTTGATACAAGATGGTTGTGAAGATAATTCTAGCTAGTACACAAGTCGTTCAGCAAAGGCAATAAAGACACGTAATTCATACGTCCAGAAACAAGTCATGCATTCTGGTTTTACTAGGACTACTTCCCATCCTTGGTCTTGTGGAACGTAACCGTTGTGACCGATAGTATGACAACGTGTTGTAACGTCGTCAAAAGGACGAAGGTTACGTAATGACCAACAGTCTCGTAATAACCTAAAAACCTCATTTCTTACCCCAATTACCGACTCCGTCACTTGTGGGAACGTTTTGTTTAATAGTTGTAGCTCGATGTTCTTTTTCTCACTTTGGTGAGAAGCGAACATTACTAACCCGTAAGCATAACATGCTTCTTTATGTTGCATGTTAGCCGCTTTTTCTAAATCATGAAGTCCTATATTCGGATACATTGAGTCAAAGTAATTTCTTAACCCGTTGCGTAAAATAGCATTTGGGTTCCCCGCAATATATGCATCAAAGTAAACACATCGTAACTTATGGGTTTCCCAATGTGATATCCCCCATCTTTCAAACGAAAGCCTTTTATAAACCAAGGCATTCTTGGAACGTTCTTCGAATGTCTTACAAACTGATTTTGCCATAAATAGTTGTGCCAAGGAACTCTGACCGACTCTAGACAAGATTTCATCAATCATGTCTCCGGGTAAGTCTTCTAAAATATTGGGTTGTCTATCCATTTTGTGTTTTTATACTGTAAAATAGATAAGAGTTAGATTCATAAAAGATACTTATTAATACAAGCAATTTTTACATATATCGTAAAGCATAAGCACACTATATTACATATATTACACCACACGAATACAACTATCTTATTCCGACTCGCTCATTTCTTCTTCTTCGGTTTTGGTTCGTTTTGCCAAGTTTCTAAGGATATATGATGTTCCCCTAATACGAGCCGTCGTTTTCCACATTGGTTTAGAAAAACCTGGTGGTTTAGAGGTTCCCGGGTTATTGTCACAACTTAAGAAATACGGGTGTTGACGATACATATAAAGTTCATCGGGTTGGAATCAGATTTCTCTATTTTTATGCCCTTTCCCTTATTGTTCTCTTTTGCCTTTTTAAATTCAGTTGGGGTAATTTCTATAACATCATCGGAATCCTCGTCGGGATCCGATTCATCGGAGAATTGGTAATCCTCCCAATATTTTGCTTCCTTGGCGGAAACACCGTTGACCATAATTAACCTTGGTCGGTTGGTTGAGGATTTTCTTTTACTTAACCATTTTATTATTTCCCCCACCGGTTCTATTTCTTCTTCCGGTTCCTCCTCCTCCGGTTCCGATTCTTCTTCCGGTTCCGATTCTTCTTCCGGTTCCTCTTCGAGAACTTGTGAATCAGTCCACGAATCATTCCAAATTACATTTGATTCTTCATTATTATTAGGTGAGTCAATGGGACTTGTATTAGAGGTAGACATCTATCACATAATATCAAACACGTTAAGAGATTAATATATCACATAATATTCACATGTTAAAAATATATAGTTTCCAACAAAATTTGTTAAGCAATCATTTTTCAAGTAAACACGGTCGAAGTCCAGACTCACTAATGTATCCTAACAAACTCGATAAGACACACTAATGCAAAATTCTGGTTCTCTAAGACAAACGCTCGGATACCAACTGAAATGTCCCGTTCTTATTGATTAAAAACGTTCCATATTAATTGATTTCGTTGCGAGGTTTTGACCTCTATATGAGACTTTTTTTCAAAGACTGCATTCATTTTTAAAATAAACCATAACCTTTATTTCATATATAAAGGTTTAAAAAGCTTTACATAGATTATCAAATAATGATAATCTAAAATATCCTGTTTACACACGACCGTTACATAATGGTTTACAATACAAATATGTTACATCGAAATCAGTTTCTTGAATGCAGTTTTTACACAATATCATACAAACATGGACTCCAAATCTCGTCCTTATTTAAGTATGCGACAGCGGAAGCTCTTAATAATCACCTGAGAATAAACATGCTTAAAACGTCAACAAAAATGTTGGTGAGTTATAAGTTTAACCTATATATTATCAAATCATAATAATAGACCACAAGATTTCATATTTCAATACACATCCCATACATAGAGATAAAAATCATTCATATGGTGAACACCTGGTAACCGACATTAACAAGATACATATATAAGAATATCCCCATCATTCCGGGACACCCTTCGGATATGATATAAATTTAGAAGTACTAAAGCATCCGGTACTTTGGATGGGGTTTGTTAGGCCCAATAGATCTATCTTTAGGATTCACGTCAATTAGGGTATCTGTTCTCTAATTCTTAGATTACCAGACTTAATAAAAAGGGGCATATTCGATTTCGATAATTCAACCATAGAATGTAGTTTTACGTACTTGTGTCTATTTTGTAAATAATTTATAAAACCTGCATGTATTCTCATCCCAAAAATATTAGATTTTAAAAGTGGGACTATAACTCACTTTCACAGATTTTTTTTTTACTTCGTCGGGAAGTAAGACTTGGCCACTGGTCGATTCACGAACCTATAACAAATATGTACATATATATCAAAGTATATTCAAAATATATTTACAACACTTTTAATACATTTTGATGTTTTAAGTTTATTAAGTCAGCTGTCCTCGTTAGTAACCTACAACTAATTGTCCAACGTTAGATGTACAGGAAAAAATTGATATATATTATCTTGAATCAATCCACGACCCAGTGTATACACGTCTCAGGTTAGATCACAACTCAAAGTATATATATTTTTGGAATCAACCTCAACCCTGTATAGCTAACTCCCACATTACTGCATATAGAGTGTCTATGGTTGTTTCAAATAATATATACACATGGGTCGATATGATATGTCAAAACATTTGCATACGTGTCTATGGTATCCCAAGATTACATAATATATTAGAATACACGTATAATACAATATAAGTTAGCTAGGATATGATTAATATAGATTTGTTACCAATTTTCACGTTGCTACAACAAGAAAAATTATCCAATCTTGTTTTACCCATAACTTCTTCATTTTAAATCCGTTTTGAGTGAATCAAATTGTTATGATTTCATATTGAACTCTATTTTATGAATCTAAATAGAAAAAGTATAGGTTTATGGTCAGAAATATAAGTTACAAGTCGTTTTTGTAAAGGTAGTCATTTCAGTCGAAAGAACGACGTCTAGATGACCATTTTAGAAAACATACTTCCACTTTGAGTTTAACCATGATTTTTGGATATAGTTTCATGTTAATAAGAAAAATAATTTTCCCAGAAGAACAACTTTTAAATCAAAGTTTATCATAGTTTTTAATTAACTAACCCAAAACAGCCCGCGGTGTTACTACGACGGCGTATGTCCGGTTTTACAGTGTTCTTCGTGTTTCCAGGTTTTAAATCATTAAGTTAGCATATCATATAGATATAGAACATGTGTTTAGTTGATTTTAAAAGTCAAGTTAGAAGGATTAACTTTTGTTTGTGAACAAGTTTAGAATTAACTAAACTATGTTCTAGTGATTACAAGTTTAAACCTTTGAATAAGATAGCTTTATATGTATGAATCGAATGATGTTATGAACATCATTACTACCTCAAGTTTTCTGGATAAAGCTACTGGAAATGAGAAAAATGGATCTAAATTTAAAGGATCCTTGGATGGCTTGAAAGTTCTTGAAGCAGAATCATGACACGAAAACAATTTCAAGTAAGATTTCCACTCGAAATAAGATTGTTATAGTTATAGAAATTGAATTAAAGTTTGAATATGATTATTACCTTGTATTAGAAAGATAACCTACTGTAAGTAACAAAGGTTTCTTGATCTTGGATGATTACTTGGAATGGATTTAGAAAACTTGGAAGTAAACTTGCAATCTTGGAAGTATTCTTGATTTTATGAAACTAGAACTTTTGGAATTTATGAAGAACACTTAGAACTTGAAGATAGAACTTGAGATAGATCAATTAGATGAAGAAAATTGAAGAATGAAAGTGTTTGTAGGTGTTTTTGGTCGTTGGTGTATGGATTAGATATAAAGGATATGTAATTTTGTTTTCATGTAAATAAGTCATGAATGATTACTCATATTTTTGTAATTTTATGAGATATTTCATGCTAGTTGACAAATGATGGTTCCCACATGTGTTAGGTGACTCACATGGGCTGCTAAGAGCTGATCATTGGAGTGTATATACCAATAGTACATACATCTAAAAGCTGTGTATTGTACGAGTACGAATACTGGTGCATACGAGTAGATTTGTTGATGAAACTGAACGAGGATGTAATTGTAAGCATTTTTGTTAAGTAGAAGTATTTTGATAAGTGTCTTGAAGTCTTTCAAAAGTGTATGAATACATATTAAAACACTACATGTATATACATTTTAACTGAGTCGTTAAGTCATCGTTAGTCGTTACATGTAAATGTTGTTTTGAAACGTTTAGGTTAACGATCTTGTTAAATGTTGTTAACCCAATGTTTATAATATCAAATTAGATTTTAAATTATTATATTATCATGATATTATGATGTACGAATATCTCTTAATATGATCTATATACATTAAATGTCGTTACAACGATAATCGTTACATATATGTCTCGTTTCAAAATCATTAAGTTAGTAGTCTTATTTTTACATATGTAGTTCATTGTTAATACACTTAATAATATATTTACTTATCATTTAACATAATTAACCAAGTGTATCAATATCTTAATATGATTCATATGTACCTAGTAAGACGTTATAACGATAATCGTTATATATATCGTTTTCGAGTTTCTTAATTTAATAGTCTCATTTTTATGTATATAACTCATTGTTAAAATACCTAATGAGATACATACTTATAATAAAATCATGTTAACTATATATATAACCATATATATGTCATCGTATAGTTTTTACAAGTTTTAACGTTCGTGAATCACCGGTCAACTTGGGTAATCAGACGTTTACAAAATTTCCGTTTCAATTAACCAAGTCTTAACAAATTTGATTGCTAATGTTGGAAACATTTAATCATGTAAATATAGTTTTCATTAAACATATAATCATAGAAAGGTTCGGAAAAGTTCGGGTCACTACAGTAAATCCCCCCAAAGTTACTAAAATTACTGTATATTACTAAATCTAACTTAGTTATTTAATTTACCTAGATAACCTAGTAAAGCACCCAATAAAAGTGTCCATGGATCGACCTCCCGGACTTTACCTTAGCTATATTACTATACGATAGGTATACTTAACTATTGTATTTTAGTTTAATTTAGGTGATTTCCTGTAGTAAATAATATAAAACTGATAACCGTTTCGTACACCACTAAATACCACATCAAGTTTTTGGCGCCGCTGCCGGGGACACTTTTTGTGTCTCTACGGGTCATTTTAGATATTTACATAGTTAAATTAGATTTTGTACTATATTTAATTATTAGGTAACTTAATTAATAGTAAATAAGTAAAAAATAATAATAATAATAATAATAATAATAATAATAATAATAATAATAATAATAATAATAATAATAATAATAATAATAATAATAATAATAATAATAACTAAACAGCTCGAAAAAAAAATGCTTGAAAACCAATTTGTTCGAAGTATACTTGAAACGTGAGTTAATAAATTGAAGTGTCAGAGATATAATTTTTTTTTATCATGTGTAGCCACATACTCTTTGTTTAGAATTTTGTGTGTACTCCAAATAGTGTGTAAGAACTTGATCTGTTCAACAACTCTACTTTTGAGTATTAAAAAAAAAAGGTGATGTCAGAATCAATGCTCGGAGAATAAGAAAACACAGCTTTGTTTGTCTCTTTCTTTTTGTTGTGTCCAAAGTGTTGACTAAAGTATATGATAAAATAAATAAATAAATAAATAAAGAATGAAAACTGTTGAATAATCAATACATGCAAAATAAATCCAAGTTAATGTAATTGATGCATTTCTCACACTAGATCCAGGTTGAAACTTGTTTTAAAATCAACTCTAGCCTATTCCCATCTCAACCGAAGAAGAAGAAAAAAATTTAAAAAAAAAAATTAAAATTAAAAAAAATATAAAAAAATGTTTTTTTTAGAATACTTTGAATTTGACGTCACGGTTTGGAAAAGAATAATAAAAAAAAGGGATTAAGG